>NC_090731.1:82622338-82872338 GCF_036898095.1 Palaemon carinicauda
AGCACTTTTGGGTTTATGGGCACCTGATAATACCTCTTTAGGAGGTCGAGGGTGGAGAATACTTTAATACTGTGAAGGTAAGTGGACTTGTCGGCAATATGGGGCGGGGGTAGTGGCCTAGTTCCATCTGCATGTTAAGATGTTTGTAATTCCTGTAAAGGCGTAGGGATCCATCCATCTTCTAGAAGGATGATGTGCAGGTGCAACAACCATGGCCTTGAGGTCTTTTGGCAAAGGCTCATTTCTTCCATTTTAGAGAATGTTCGTTTAGAAGCTACCACCTGATTTGGAACTGGTTGCTGCATGGACTGCATTAAAGAAACCGTAGAAAGAAAATGCTTTTTTATTTGTATGTGTATTGTTTGCTGCACGGCATTAGAGAACAGCTAGGCAACCAGTGTTGAACACTGGAGGAGATCTGTTGTTGCAAATGGGACAAAGTGGTGGTTCATGTATTCTTAACCACACAAAGCTCTGATCTCGAAGGTCTCGACTTTATGAATTCTATGTAAATATTGAAATATGTCCTTATGTTATAAAAACTAGAGAGTTATGGCGTCCTTTGACTGGCCACACAGATTACATTGAATCCCTCTCTCTGGTTATGGTTCTTTCCCTTTGCCTACACATACACCGAATAGTCTGGCCTATTCTTTACAGATTCTCCTCTGTCCTCATACACCTGACAACACTGAGATTACTAAACCATTCTTCTTCACCCAAGGGGTTAATTACTGCACTATAATTGTTCAGTGGCTACTTTCCTCTTTCTAATGGTAGAAGAGACTCTTTAGCTATGGTAAGCAGCTCTTCTAGGAGAAGGACACTCCAAAATCAAACCATTGTTCTCTAGTCTTGGGTAGTGCCATAGCCTCTGTATCATGGTCTTCCACTGTCTTGGGTTAGAGTTCTCTTGCTTGAGGGTACACTCGGGCACACTATTCTATCTTATTCCTCTTCCTCTTGTTATGTTAATATCTTTATAGTTTATTTAGGAAATATTCATTTTAATGTTGTTGCTCTACTTAGAATATTTTATTTTCCCTTGTTTCCTTTCCTCACTGGGCTATTTTCCCTGTTGGGGCCCCTAGGCTTATAGCATCCTGCTTTTCCAACTAGGGTTGTAGCTTAGCCGTTAATAATAATAATAATAATAATAATAATAATAATAATAATAATAATAATAATAATAATAATAATAGTTTTCTGTTGTCCTTAATTTTCACTAATTCCACTTTTGTTACTTATTAAGGATTTACCAACATAACTATAGGACACCCCCTTACCCATAATCTTTATCCATCAAATAATTGCAATAAATACCTTTTTGTAGGTTCATTATTATTTTATTTATTACAAGATGATATGACCTTTTCAAGAATGGTATTAGATCAGTATTGTATTGTTGAGTTGTCGCAATGCATCTAGAATTTATTTTATGCAATTGGTCATTTAGGTTAAACTGCTGAGAAATCAAACCTCAAATTTTCATTGTAATCCATTAGTTTTTCCAAAATAACATAAATGCTCCTGCCTTATCTTGCAACTTCATTGATGTTCCTTCAAATGTGACAACATTACAGTACATCATTTTATTAAGGACATGTTTACACCTTATTTTACCTTCTAATTCCTATGATCATCAGTACAAAGACTCTTAGATGGTGATACTTTTAAAATCAATTTCTATCAGTTTGGGATGATATTAAGAAATTAATAAGTGTGCGCTCTTTGTGGACATGAATTCGTTGCCATCCTGAAACCTGTGCAGTTTTTAAACAACTACTAGGTGAAATGGAGAGGAATCTTTATAAATTACCTAGGCATTACTATTGAAACTCTAAGCACAAAGAATTAGTCTCATAAATTATGGATTGGTACTAAGAGGTCTTACCATATAGGGCATTGCTTGTATATGGAAATTTGTTTTGATCTGTATTCATTAGTGAACAGTCATTGAGAAACAAATCACCTTTAGGTGGAAATGATAGTTAGTTTATTTTATTTTGTATCAGAATGGAAATAAATGCATTCTCAAACTTTCAACAGTAATCCTTTTCAAAGTACTAGCACTCTTTTTAAATTAAGACATCTGGTTTGTTCTTATAAAATCCTTAAACATTTTAGGAAGTGGAAACTGAAAAAAGCAGAATTTACAATTATGTTTTAATCAATTTGAACAACGAAAATAATATGTACTAAATATACAGAATGATTGGTTAATTCATCTATCATTTTTCAGTTAGATTAAGAATCTATATCATAGGAAGCATGTTAGGTGAATATTACTGCACATGAAAAGATAAAAGGGTTTCATGTTGTAATCAGGTGTTACTTTCCCATTCCATTTGATATCTGTAAGAATATGATATACTTGTCACACAAGAAATACAAAATATAGGAACAAAACAATCTGGATACCAATGAAGGCCATAATGGGGATTATTTCAACTAATTTATTATTGGTTGATGCAGAGTAGTACCTTGGTATATGTTTACTTGGGTGTTTGCTCCCTACTTTTGTTACAGAACCAAATTCAAGTGTTTCTGTCTCTTATTAGTTGTAAAGACAAATTTTTCATGATCATCAATCAAGACTGAAAGTATTAATGCCTCTCTCTTTTGAGTGCATTATAATCATTTGTAAATTTCCATAATCCTTTTTGTAATTCAAGTTTGGTGATGATGAATTCCCCTAAAATAAGGATAATGGATGCATGCTTCTCTAACTAATAAAATATTTAAGGCCATATGGAGTTTCTTATTTAGAAAAATCAAATATTTAAAGTGACAGATACTCCCAATTCATCTTGGAAAGAGTACTGCGTCTATGTTAACAGAATTTCTTAACCATAAATTATAAGAAAAATCAAGCTTTTCCTGTTATTGTCTCTACTATTTTATATTATGCATGAAATTAGAACCCAAGAAAGTCCTCAACTTACAAACATTCGAAGATGCAAACATATCCAACTGAAATCATAAACACTATGCAGTGCATATGTCCACTTGTTTGTTTACTGTATGATTACATCGTATAATGTAATAAAACAATGAATTATAAGATTTGGTGAAGTTCGCAAAACGACATTAGAAATAACTTGATATTTATATCATAGGAAACTAGACTATTTGTTGACTTTTGTAGTTGGAAATCGTAGGGATTTGAGTTAGGCTAAACCTACCCTAGGCCAAAGTTTAACAAACTTTGAATAGCAAACAGATTCTTGAAACCAATTGTTTGTAAGTTGAGGACCTGTAAAGTTATTCTCAGAAATACAAATGCTTGGCAAAAAGTTTTGTAGTAGAATTTTCAGTAGAATAGTAAAGTATAGTAATACATTATATGGAAAGTATCTTACTTCCCTGGCAAACATAAACATAGTCAATAGAAACTAATGGAAATTTCAGAATTGCTACCAAGTTAGCTATCCAGGATGAAAGGGCAAAGAAGAGGGCAGAGAGGCAAAAGTTGAAACTCGAGCGTCTAAAACGAAAGGAGCAGAAAATGAGAAGGAAGATGCGGAAGTCCAAAGACAGCCTCGCTGAATGCAGCCAAATGTTTTCTAAACTCAACTGCTACCAACATGACAATGATCACTGGAAAACACCTCCTCTGTGGCATGGTAGGTATCATGTTCCAGTAGACCTTCTCTATAAGGAGAAACTACTTGCAGTTTAATTTTCACATTTCATTATATGCATCACTCTCTAGCCTCTACTTCTCATTTGATAATTTCTATCTCTTCCTGCCTACCGTGGTCATGTTTTTCACGCCAGGTAACATCTCTAAATATCTTTTTTCCAATTTTCCCACCTTATTTAGTAATAAATCTTTCACAGTTCCAAGAGGATCTAGCAATTATCCTCAGTGTATGGTGCTCAAGAATTATATGATATTTTTCATTTTTCTTTTTTAATGTGTTTTTGGTAATTCGGCAATATGATTACAGTATATTGTATTTTTTTTTGTCATTATCAAGTACTGATATTCCTTTTATATTCAAAGAACTATTCTAAAAATTCTTTTAGTATCACTACATTTATAGGCTATGTTTTAATTCTATTATTGTAAACTATATTTAAAGGGGGAATAATGAAATCTTGAGTCAAATTTGCTATATTGTGTACTTGTGAGGATATGAAATTTTGTTTTAACCTCTTAGAATAAGAAATATATGGTATACCACCTGTATTGAATACCCATGTGTAATTGATATGTCAAGTAACTTTCAAAGTATTCATATCAGTATCTGACTGAATCATTGTGACAAAAATAAAATAACTGAAAAAATCTAAATTATATATTTACCAATTTGAATAGCAGAATTTTTATAACATCCTATTTTTGTTCCAGATGGAAAATTCTGTTTCTGCATGAATGCTCCAAACAATACATATTGGTGCTTACGGACTATTAATGAAACACACAACTTTCTCTATTGCGAATTTATTACAGGACTCGTTACCTATTATGACCTTAATATAGGTAAGTCATCCTCTTTACAGTTTTTATTTTTTCTTTGCTAGAGATCAATTGATCTAACAAAAAAAAAAAAATAGGTTATATTTAGCACAGTTCTGCTTATTATGAATTTTTATATTTTTTTTTTTCTTAAATATGAGACCTACCAATTCCCCAAAAATTCTTTAGACTACTTACCATTCTACAGATCTCTGTTTGAGACTATACTGACCACTGTTTTACACATACTTATGTTTCTGACACATTGAAAAGGAATTGACACAATGAAAAATGCAATATGTTATTTACGAGTAACTATGTAGGTTAACACTGATCTATATCCGGCTCTCTTACATTTGTTACACTGTTTTTATTTGATTGAGTAACAGTTAAAGTGCAAAGAATTTTTTTTATACATAAATGATTGTGAAACTTTGAAATTGAAATTTATATATTTTGCGTAAATGCCTTATTGAATATTTCTTGTAAACTTTTATTATTTCATATATTTTATCCTCCTAATGCTTTTTATCATCATATATTTATTGTTATTTTTCCTTTTTTAATTTTCAGCAAATAGGCATTTTATTTAACAGTCACTCATTCATTTTTATAATGATAACAATAATGATAATGACAACAATAAAAATTTTGACCTGACCAGGACAGTAGTTAATAATAATAATAATAATAATAATGATAATAATAATAATAATAATAATAATGTATGAAAAGCACTCAGAGTGCAGACTTCCCTAAAGGTATTTTATTTCACTATATAATACCATCTCAACCTTCACTAGATCCCTATTTATTTGTTTGGGGAGACAATTATAAGTCACCAATATTTATTTTTAAAGTATTTTTTCAAGTCATAACAAATTTAGTTCACAAAAATAATACCCTGTCGAAGGTAATGAACAGTAGACAATATATATAAAAGCTTGCATAAAGGATATCTGACAGCAGTATAAGATTAAAGATTTAAAGAAATGCACTCTATATCTTGGTCTCGATAATCACTAGCTTGATTTGTTCCTTTACAGTAGCCATTATTCCTCAAGGCCACTGAAATTTCAAATTCTGGATAAGCAGGTCCAGAATAATACCAGAATCCAGACAATAAGGCTATGATTGGCTAGACCTCATAATGGCTTTATGCTTAAGATTTTTACCAAATATTCTGGCTTTATGTGTTGAGTAAATCACAAATTTCCAGATTGATCCAATCTAGCAAGAGTGAAGAATTCTTTAAAAATAATCCTGGATATGGATGATGATCCGGTTCACTGCCAAACCGAATCACTTTTACGTTAGTCCATTCTGACATACTGAAATTGTCATCAAAATTTTTTCTTAACATTTTTACAAAGCAACAATATCCAAATTGGTCCAATCTCGTAGTAGTGAGGATTCCTTTAAAAAATCTTGGATCCAGATAGCTATCCAGATCTCTGCTAAAATCCACTCAGTTTTAAGTTAGCCCATTTCTGACATATCCTGAAATTTTCATAAATATTTATTAGTAACTTTTTTGAGTAAGCAAAAATATCCGAATTGGTCCTATCTTGCAATAGCAAAGAATCTTTTTTTTTTTTTTTTTTTTTAATCGGATTCACTGCCAAAATCTAATCACATCAAAGCTAGCCCAATTTTGACATATCTTGAAAGTTTCAACAAAATTCATCTGTAACTTTATGAAATAGGCTGCTGACAAACAAACAAGCAAGTAAACAAAACAAAAAAAAATTGTGAAAATATGACCTCCTTGGCATAGGTAATATTAATGATAGGCAGTGTTAAAGATCATTGCTGCATCTGCTGCACTGATCTTGTTGTTTTCATTATCAAGCTGGGGGCTCAGAAGTTCATATAAAAAAAGCCCTTTAACAGTCAAAGTAGATGAATACTCATTGGCTGCTTGAGGAGATGTGGATTGAGAGGGTATCCTTGATCATGATATTGATTGGCTAGTAAGAACTTTGAATGGCCACTAGCCTCAGCCATGTGGTCCAGACATTCAGCATTATATGTGACTGTAGGTGATGGTGTACTGTCCTGTGGACCTGATATTGTACCGAGTTAGTCGAGGGTGGAGTCTACGTGGCTGTGATCGGGTGAGACGCTCGCCAGTCCAAGTAGACTTCAGGCAGGCTGTCTCCTCTGATCAAGGTCTAAATAAGGTTCTTCTGTTTTGCAATGGATGCCATCCAGACATCTGCTGGATAGAAAGACAAACTCTTCCTGCTTAGTGTTGAGGGTGGGATTCTGGTATTGGATCAATAGTACCTCAAGAATCCCATGTTAAAGACTTTCTTGGCCACTTCCGATGATCTTGGTGTGTTCAATGATATGATCTTAAGAGACTTCTCTTCCATATGTACAATGAATGTGGTTCCTAATATCACCCTTTTGAGAGATGCTTTGTCATAATCCATTCGTAAGAGCCATGACATTCTCGGATGGGTTGTATGCCTTTAGATGAGGTTGGTCCTCTTCAGTGAGTCCTGCACAGGTGGGGTGGTTTGTATTTCATGATAAGGCTTTTCATCTTTGCCATTTGGTAATAGCTGATGAAATTAACAGCTATTTCAGGAGCCATGTAGGTGACATTCTCGTACACAATAGTCTTGATATCACACTCATCTTTGGGATATCATTCATGCTTGATCTTATCCTTTTATTTGGCTCAGCCGGGTCACCTTCGTACATCTGATTCTGGTCTCTCCTAACGTGGTTACTGAGCTGCTTATTGGAATATTCGTAGGAGTATCTACCCCACCCAGTGCAAGACCTTCACCAAGTGGGCTATATCCTACTGTTGCACGTGGAAGACAAGTCACGAAGAACTGGATCAAGTTTTATATGTACTGATCAACAATGATTACTCCAACAAGTAAGTCAGCAATGAAGTTCAACAAGAAAATCAACAATGAGGTCAAAACGGCCCTAGATCTGTGGTATGAACATGCTATGAGAAATGAACCCACATCATCACTCGATTAAAACTTAATGAGACCCTTGGCTCAAAAATTTTATGGGATTTAAAACAATTGTAGTACATGCTTGACAATGTGCAATGATATTTATATCCATCTGCACGTGTCGATTTTTAAGTCTACAATAATTTACACTATGCATAAGAAAAACTTTGTTTTTATTATTGTTGGTGAAGTAATGAAACAAATTGAATTTCTTTATAGTTATGAGGTAATAATTTATTGGATTACCGAGCTGTATGTTTATTTTTATGTTTATTTGTGATCTGTTGGTGTACATATTCCTATTGCTAAATTAAGTGGTTTTGTTTACTTTCTTGAATTTAATTTGATATGACATTTCTCAGGAGATTAAACCATGTTTTGGAACACTTGTGAAGTGACAACAAAAGTGCTTTTTATTGTCAACTCTCTAAAGAAAGGGAGGATCCCTCTAGAATGCATTTGACATTTTTTAAAATGGTGGTGCACCCTGTGATTTTAGCCTTCTCGAAGCCTTCTAAATGTTGTAGAGATGTACAGTAAGTACAAGTGCATTGTAGTAGCCAGTGATTTATTCACTCAATAAAAGTTATTTGAATACCCTTTATATCCCCAGATTACTGGCACAAAGATTTGGATGGCTCACCTAACCAAAGGATGGTGAAGGACAACTTGAAACTGAGACTTTCCTGGTCTTTGCTATTATATATAGTACCAGTCTTTTATAATAAGTACAATACAATCTATGCCCTCTTCAATAGGCTATCAAATTTATCTTGCAGTACATTTAGGACAGATGGAAATTTTTACACTCTCCTTTAACAAAAGCTTTCATCTTAAGCAATCCAGGCCTCAACCTCTTACCTTTTCTCACTTCTTTTACATCACAATCACACAAATAAACCACTTTCTCATTTTTGGGGCAGGTATACTAAACACCATTGTGCAAGTGTATTTGCATTTATTCATCCCCTCTCTCTCTCTCTCTCTCTCTCTCTCTCTCTCTCTCTCTCTCTCTCTCTCTCTCTCTCTCTCTCTCTCTCTCTCTCTCTCTCTCTTTGTTTTTCCTTTGGCTGACCACCTTCATTCCTTCTACAAGTGCTGCAGAGATGATCCTGCTGAATACTTGTGCCCTCTTCAGATTCCATCAAAACTACAGATTGTTTTTCCTTTTCCTTCTGTAAAACTCTTGGAATAAGTCCTACAGGAAAGTACATCAGTCACTTTATTCCTTTTCCCTGCAATAAGAATAGTCTTAAGATAAAATTTTAAAAGCTTCTTAAGTAAGGGCCCTTTGGTGTGAAGTGAAATTGCTTTTACAAATAAATCATTAAATGGTAATTTTCTCTCTGCCCCCTCCAATAAATCTCTGGATGCAAATTAAAGTTGATGATAATAAAAATAGAATGATTGTTTAACCAAATAGCTCAAGAAAACTAGCAGCTTCTTTTGTGTTCATTGGCCTTGGGTATTCTTTTATAGCTTTCACTTTATCCAAACAGGGCTTTATTCTTTCTGTTGTTATAACATGTTCCAAGAACTTTACTTTCCATTGGAAAAATATGTATTCCGTTAGATTTATTTTCATGTCACTTTGGCTCAATGCTTTGAGAACTTGTACATTATTCCTGGTATGCTCTTCAGCCACGCTTTCTGTAAACATTAGGTCATCTAAGCTTACAAATACTCTGACCATTAGAGGTATTAAAACCTACATTACCAAACAAGAAAAATAGCTTCATCCACTTTTCAATCTATAAAGAAGGTTAAGCTGATACAAAGGATCGCATAAGATCCATTTTCTCTTTACTGTTCTTATGCACAGGAATCTGGTGATAGCCTGACTTTGAATTAATTATTGTGTATTATATATGTATATATATATATATATATATATATATATATATATATATATATATATATATATATATATATATATATATATATATATATATATATATATATATATATATATGTATATATATTTATATAGATATATATATATATATATATATATATATATATATATATGTATGTATATATATTTATATATGGATATATGTATATATATATATATATATATATATATATATATATATATATATATATATATATATATATATATATATATATAGAATCTGGTGATAGCCTGACTTTGAATTTATTATTGTGTAATATTTGTGGTTCTAACCTTAACCAGCAATTTTTTTGATAGAAGGTAGAAAGAAAATGTATCCTTAGTGATTTCATTCAATCGGTCGATACACAATCCAATAAAGCCATCCTTTTTCATTACCACTATGATTGGAGAGGCCCAAAAAGAGTCAAATTCTTCAGATATCCCTTTTTTATTCAACTCATATGACCCTATGTCTACTTTCCTAGGATAATGTACAATTAACCCACGAAGTGCTAGGGGAATACTGCCAAAGGACGACAGCGGCATCGTGAGTTTCGCAATTTTATCATAAAACTAATATTTTCTCATTTATTACAAATTAAATTACCCAATATTTATATATCAAAGGAATATCCTTGAAATGGAGATTCATAGCTACTAATTAAATCTCACAGAAGTGTGAAGATTATATTAAGAAAAAAAAATAGAAATTAAAACTGATAAACACATGTAAAGAACTTTTTTGTTTTTGATGGCTTGATAGAATAGTTTTTGATGCATTTTAATTTTTTTTTTCATGTCAGAATATTAATAAATTTTGTGAACGATTATAAGAAAATTTATAATAAATGTACAAGAAATAATAGTTTGTTGAATGGATGTGTTTATATGTGTATTTGCAAGTGTGTATTTGCATACGCACTCTCCGGCCAACACTATTATTACCTACCTTATGAAATAAAATAAAATAAACATATAGGAAAAATATATATAAAACCTATTCAAATTGTATACTACGTATCTAAACACTTCAATTTTGTGTTATACGTCCTTATCAGATCCCTTTTCAGGCAGATTCGTTTGTACCCATAAATTTTACCGATTGCGGTTGGACAATCGTGACTTTCTTCATTTGACATGTCACAATCACTGTCATTTTGAATCTCAAAGTCACTAGTATATGATAAGCAATCATTATTATACTTACTTAATTTTACTTTGATGGGTACTTTTCCGGTCTTATACAGTAGGGGAACCCCACTCTCTACAGGACCTCCATGAAAGGCCATTCTAATGAATTAAAACTGAAAATAATGATAAAATGTGTCGGAAGTGGAAAACATTCTTACCACCAACACATACTGTAAACATACGTCGATATCTCCGCCTACCCCCTGAAGTTAATAATAATAATAATAAGAATAGGGAAGTGGGGAATATGGGGAAAGGAAGAGTACCCCAGGATACAATCCAGTTTATACCTCAAAGGCAGGTACTCGGGATGGGAAAGATGAAGGAAATAGGGAGAAAGAAAAGTACAGGAGAAGATTAAAAGAGAGGGGCAGACCCTCTTACGATATTAGGGGTGATGTTACCTTTTCTTTTAATGTGTGTAAAACCCTGTACTATCTGGCAACTCTTTCCTCCAGCTGCAAGCTGATTGGTTAAAGAATATATCTACGTCACTGAGCTAGTTTCTGGAGGTTCGAGACTCAATCCCGCGAAATTTGAAAATTGAAGTATCGCTAATATCGACGTCGTCCTTTGACAGTTCATAATGTGTCGATAAAATCAACGCACAGCACGTTTTCTGGTAAAGGTTGTGAATTGGGCTTGCCCAGCTGACATTCTGGTGAGAATCTATTCTGACAAAACTGGAACTGAAATCAAACACCTTTACCTTTAATAAAGGTGTAATACATTTGCTAAATATTTTACCATTAATCCATATCTAATCTAAGACTCTGATGATTAGAGGAAAAATCGTTTGAATAATCAGAGCACATTAATCTAGTAATTATTTACTATTTTGTAATGTATTCTGTTCTCACTGCTGTTTGCTGACAAGTGTTGAAACTCTTTAATGATCAACAATAAAGAACAGAAAATTATTAGACACCATAGGAAATTACTTCTAGAAATATTAGTAGGGATTATCAGATTGCAGTAAAACATAATCTGGCCTGATGATAAAATTTTCAAGGACCGGAAGACAAAGACAGCTGTTTGAGACTAAAAAAACTAGGAAACCTCTTTGAGTCAGTGGAATTTCTTCCTAGGCAGAATCAGATGAGGGAGAAGGTAACCGTCTCCTATCTATACTTTGAGATTCAAAATTAGTTTATCACCACCATTTACTTAATTTTATGAAACAAAACAAATATTCTTAATAATTGTTGGTAACACACCAATTTATCTTATATGGGCCACAATAGAGATGGAATAGTTTATTGTTTTCTTAGAAACAAAATGGTGAAGTACATATTTTCTGATATGATTTTTGAGAAAATTGGTCAACAAAGGTTTAATACTGCCAATTGTTGAGGACAGGTCCACGGCAATAGGGCCTTGGTGTCTGGAAAACACAATATGGATCAGAAATGCTATAAAAGGTGTTAAGCCAAAAGCTATATCCATTATTTGTCTGAAGCATTCTCTAAATTTAGCAGGTATTTATGCAGTTTTCCACAAACTCAGTTAGGTTTTATGGAGTTGTGGAACAATATTATTAGTTCAATGTTCTTACCCAATATTCAAAGTGCCACATGATCTCTTGTTTTACTGTTTTGTTATGCCCTCAGCAAACATTACGAGGAATATAATCTTTGAGCGTAACAAATTTCATAATCAATTCGGAAAAGGAGTGGTCTCTCTGAGAGAGAGAGAGAGAGAGAGAGAGAGAGAGAGAGAGAGAGAGAGAGAGAGAGAGAGAGAGAGAGAGAGAGAGAGAGAGAGAGAGAGAGGGGGGGGGGGGGGGGTAATGTATATTGGCCATAACATGCTTGCCAGTAGAAGATTCCAGCAGATTTTTATGTCTTGCCCTTTTATATTAATACATAGCAATCAGTCAGTATGCAGAATGCCTTTTCTGTGATTTATACTAACAGGTTGGCTCCCCCCTACCATTATTGAGAAAATTAATAATTTCAATCAAACCTAGGACTATGTTCCATGGCACAACAAACTTTTTTTGATTGGAAGTTCTTTGACAATGATCATTGATTATTCTTATCTTGAATTGTGTGTATTATCTCTTTCATTAGCTTTTTCTATCTCAGTTGATGTGATATTGAAGTGATATCACCAAGTGATATCAAAATTTTTGTCAAAATTGTTCCACTCATGTAATCTTATTTTTTTCTTGTTAGCATAACTTTGCTATATTCACCGATGCTGCTTCAACCTAGTACAAAACTTTTTAGTAATCACTTTCCTTTCATGTCAAGAAGAGCTATTCTAATGTATAGGACATGAATTTATATATATATATATATATATATATATATATATATATATATATATATATATATATATATATATATATATACTGTATATATATATATATATATATATATATATATATATATATATATATATATATATATGTATGTATATATATATATATAAATATATAAATATATATATATATATATATATATATATATATATATATATATATATATATATATATATATATATATATATATATATGTATGTATGTATGTATATATATATATATATATATATATATATATATATATATGTATATGTATATATATATATATATATATATATATATATATATATATATATATATATATATATATATATATATATATTGGTTCCGTTAGAGCTTTCATAAATTTATTTTTTCGTGTAGCATGTCACCTTTTACATGTAAATAGCCTAATTCGTCCATACCCTAGTAAAACACCGCATTAAATGATTATAAAAAGGATATGCGCCATTAAACAGTACTAAATATATGAAAAGTACTGTATTTTGATCATTTAATAATAAATTTACATTAATATTCTGAAAAAGAAGTGTTTAATTAGAGAAAACAGTAAATATAAAGTAACAAAAATGTGGAACCTTACCTTTGGAGTGAGGTGATGTCCGAGAGCGAAGTGCTGGTAGGTAGAGGATGAAAACGGCGCAAAACGTTTACTTACAAGTGACAGAAAAAGTAAACACTTAACTTTACAAAACAGATTTATAAATGACAGAAAACATTAACACTTGATTTTAGGAAAGGCATCTACAAATGGCAATAAATATTAACACAACTTGACAATAAACTTGAAATAAAATTTCTTTTGTTTTTTCTTTTTTCTATTTTTTTTTACTTTACGTTTTCTATTTTCTAAATTTAAATTACACTACGTATTTTCTTTATCACTTCCACTTTTCTTTCTTTTTTTAGCTGGCGCTTGGTCCGCTTTTCCCAAAGGCTTCTTGCTAAAATAATCGACTAAAGAAGCTTGTTTCTGCCTGCTTCTTAAAATTTTCCTGAAATAACTTGGGCAAACTTCATAACAGTACTCAAGCGCATAACCTGTGAGAATTTTTTCTGTTTTTTTTTCTTTTTCTACGAGAGCCACTATTTTAAAGTAACCATCTAGACCCTCTTTAATTTCTGCCATTTTCAGTGGGTCATCCTCTCCCCCCCCCCACTGTACTCTTCCTGAATGACGCTCATTCGCATGGCCTCATACTCCTTCAGGTCATCCGTCGTAAGTTCCTCTTCATGCTCCTGGATAAGCTCATTGATGTCAGCCTCATAAACTTCCAGACCCATGGACTTCCTGAGTGTAACGATCTCGGCAACTTTAGATTGAGCATCAGGTTTAGGTTCGTCAACATTTCCAGAATCGTCTTCAATTTGGTCTGCAGGGAAGCCCTCGAAATCTTGTGCGGAGATGGCATCAGGCCCCAGCTTCTTCCAAGCAGAGTTCAAGGTGCACCTCAAAACCTCCTGCCGAGCTTGATCGATCATTTGGAGGCATATGACAATATCAAAATGCTCCTTACAAAATTGACGAAGGGTGAGGTTAAGCTCTCACTGATTTCAAAACATCTCTTGAAGAGATATTTCGTGTAGTTTCTTAAAGTTGGAAAACACTTGCTGGTCCATGGGCTGGAGGAGAGGGGTGGTGTTCAGTGGAAGATAGAGAATCTTGATGAAGGAATATTGTGCTGCAATATCTTCATGGAAGAAAGGAGGGTGAGCAGGGGCATTGTCCAGCACCAGCAGGCATTTCATAGGGAGGCGCTTCTCTTCCAAATACTTTTTCACAGTTGGGCCAAAACAAATATCTATCCACTCGATAAACAATTGTCTTGTTACCCAGGCTTTTCCTTTAGCCCTCCATAACACGTTTAGATGTTCCTTAGTGACTTTGTGGGTCTTGAAGGCTCGAGGAGTATCGGAGTGATACACCAGCTGGTGTTGCAATCCCCACTGGCATTTGTACAGAGTGCAAGGGTAAGCCTGTAATTCATAGGCTTATGCCCAGGTTGCCTCTTTTCTTCTGCCGTGATGTAAGTTTGACGAGGCATTTTTTCCAAAAAAGCCCAGTCTCGTCACAATTGAAGACTTGCTGGGGACTGTAGCCTTCCCGGACAGTCAACTTGTCGAAGGTCTCCCCATATATGCACCACCGAATGAATGCCTTAGCATATCTTAAATTTTTCAAACCACCCACGAGAAGCCTTGAACTCTGGGGGTTCCTGCTTCGATGTTCCTTCTCCTGCGTCGGCTTTGGCCTGAGCATGCACGAGATCACCGAAAATGGCGCTGGCTTTCTGGCAGATTATCGCTTCGGTGATATTGTCTCCAGCCATTTCTTTGGACTTTATCCAGACAAGCAGCAGTCTCTCCAGCTCATCGTGGAGGTGGCTCCTCTTGCTGGAGAAAACAGTCACACCCTTAGAAGGTGTTGCTGCTTTGATAGCTTCCCTTTGCTTCAGGATCATTCCTATCGTAGACAGATTTCGGCCATATTCCTTCGTGAGCACACTTAACCGCATGCCAGCCTCATATTTCTTGATTATTTCCATCTTCATCTCCATGAAAAGCATCATTTTCTTCTTTCCCTTGACATCAGCTACTTTCTTGGGACTCATGGCTAATAATGTATTGTAAGTACAACATGTAAAGTTGTTACGAAAGCGAAATCAGAAACACCAAGTCAATGCTTACGATACCACTGCCGAAATGAAAAGACATAGGAACGCCAATGCGTAGATGCACAATGGGATACAGTACAGTAGATGCCGACTAAGAGGAGAGCAGGATCTCATGGTGGTAACTAGCATCCGAGTAGGGAGATAACGAATGAGAATGCAGGAGGATGGCAGCGAGTTTAAGGGCTGGCGGCTCGCTAATTTTAAAATCCTTCTCGGATACGGTCGGCCTTTCGTTGTCCGAAACATTTTTCGTGATACGAGTCGTAAAATTCTTCGCATCTCCTTTCGTATAGTGAAAATGTGGTAAGCCGATTCTTTCGTAGCTAGAGGTTTGACTGTATATATATATATATATATATATATATATATATATATATATATATATATATATATATATATATATATATATATATATATATATATATATATATATATATATATATATATATATATATATATATATATATACGTATATATATATATATATATATATATATATATATATATATATATATATATATATATATATATATATATATATATATATATGTATATATATATATATATATATATATATATATATATATATATATATATATATATATATATATATATATATACGTATATATATATATATATATATATATATATATATATATATATATATATATATATATATATATATATATATATATATATGTATGTATATATATATATATATATATATATATATATATATATATATATATATATATATACTATATATATATATATATATATATATATATATATATGTATATATATATATATATATATATATATATATATATATATATATATATATATATATATATATACTTATATTGGCATTTGGTTGTATACATGTTCCATGGCTTGGACAATAAAACTTAAAGGTTATGTTGCTGGTTTTTATTTCCTTAAGACTTTTACATAGATACACAGGAATTGATTCTGCAGGCCCCTTGCATTCATGACAATCAATCGGTTTTTACTCAGGCTTTTTATAAATGATGTCCCAGGTACTCAAAGAAATACTAACCCTACTAAAACTGTGGAAATCTCGAATGGAAGACTCCACATTCTAGTAATGTGAAACTCCATTAGTCCTGGTATTGGGCAAATGTTGGTTAAATATGTTGTATGACAATGTATTAGTAATATGCATTTGATCCTTTGTCCAGGGGAGCCTGGAACACTACCCTCTTCAGAGTACCTAGCAAATGTAGGAGGTGCACAACATCCCCTCTCTGGTTGTTAATTCTGTTATTTGGAGGGCATACTAATCAGTATAAGTTGCTGAAATCCCACATTGTAAAACACATAAATGAAATTCATTTAGCAAACATTTGTATAAAAATCAATATGACCAATAAAATTGCCCACACATTTCTTCCTGTGAAAAATATTACTTACAAGCAGTACAGTTTAAAAGTTGAATCCTTATTGGCATCAACTATCCTACCTGGGTTGCGGGTAACATTGATTTAAGCTGGCACTGCAGAAGCAAGGATGGAGTCTTCAACTTCTCCTTGGAATACCCATCTCTTCTTATGACACAAGCTTTGCATCATGGACCGTCCACCTATCCGAGTCATTGCTATTGCAGTTACCATAGTCTTTATAACTGTAGCTACTACCAGCATATATACAGGGGTATCCTGGAGAGAATGGTCCACATGGAGTTTCTCTATATTAGTTATATAACTGATCTATTCACTAGACACATGGGTCATTCAATTAGATCCAGTTTCTTCAAGGTAGTGTCAAATGCATGCACTTTCTGATACCGCAGCGTATAATTTGACACCAGTACCAAAAGAAATATACAGTATACCTGATTAATGTTTGTTATAGTCATTAATGTAAATCTTTCTTCAACAACATGTATCCAACTTTTATTTGTAATTTACTGGTGCCTCAGACATGTGAATTTCTCTCCTTCAGTTCGGGCATAATAATCTTGCAGACACTACTTTACTTTTACTTACTGGTACTCTAATAAGAGAACATGTATTGGGACGTCATTTGTGTGGTTATACACATATTTAGTGTCCTTCACAATAAGGTTATTATAGAGACTAATAACAATATGATAGTGGTCCCCTTGATAATTGAATGGTCCATGACACAATTTTATTTGTTCCCCACTCTTTTTCCGTCATCAACTGATTTAACAAATCCTTAAGTTGTCTCATCATTAGCTATGATGGCCTCGGGAGCAAGGAGATGAACTCGTCTTCCCGAAGCGTCTTGAAGTTAAACCCAAATCAGAATAAGTTCATCTAAGTATACTGTTTCTTGTCTGACCATACTGGTAACCTCATAGATACGTTAAGATTACTCAGTCACTTCATAATATAAGGCCAAATACTCTTCAGCATCAGGACACAAGTTCAACTCGGTTTTTTAACTCAATTGAAAGAAATAAAATTTTACTTGATTCCACGAATAACAGACTAAACTTCCCTGAGCTCACTTTTTTCAACTTTCTTATTAGATTAGCAACATCAATTTCAAATACAAATGAAGAGAAAAAACTACTCAAGTGACTAAGTATGAGCTAATCATTTTGTTTGAGCCAACTCTGACTTTGACAGGTTCACATGCTCGAACACCTGATTAAGATATATCTCTAAATGTATTTTTCACTATAAGCTCAAATCTATTCAATGATTTATTTCCTCATTAGATTTTGAAACTAGTTCATTAATCACATCAGAGTGCATCATCAATGAAGACTTTACTCGGTGTTGTACATTTTTAGTTTGTGTTTAGTTGCAGGTGAATTTAAGTGCAGATATTATCGAACACTTAGTTCTCACTAGTTCTAACCTGAATTTTGCCCAATAGAAGGGCTCTAATTATTTTCTGCTTGTTTCAATAAATTCTTCAGCATGCCCAGGATGATGAATATATCTAACGTAAAGCTTACAAAGTCTAATGGCCATTTCCACCAGTCCCTTCGACATGTACCTGTCATATGTACGTTAAATTTATGCATATTGTATTGCAAAACCTGTGAAAATAGCTTATTTTATTTCATATATGTTAATTCATTTTTATATATGTTAATGCAATTGTAACTCAAAATATCATTGTGTTCTGGAACGGGAGTTCTAGATACTTCTCATAACTGCCGTCTGACTAACATGAGTTCAACAGGATGATTCAAGAGTGAGCACCTGGCACGTTGCTATTGTGTAATGTTAGTCTTGAATGCTCCGGAATTCTCTGGAGTATTGGACATGCATATACAAAGGACAGGGGGAGGCAGAGACGAAAGAGACCTAACTGAACACTGCTCGTGTTTGGAGACATTCTTCACCTACACCCTCTGTGACTCAGGAAGTTAGTGTCTACACACAACGATAAAGTATTTTAAAAAAGATTGAAACATTCATCATTAGACAGAAGCACTGATTCTTCGTGGCAACATTTTACATTTAAAACTACTCGACACCATCTTTCCCTCACTGTATAGAAGTTTGGAAAGTCAACGTGCCCTACTTTGTAACAGCTTTGTATATTTATCCATTAGTTTTGGTATGTCGTGAATATTCGGTGGATTTTTGTGCAATGCTGTAAATATTTATGTTAAATCTTAAATATAGTTTTATTTTTCTGTTTGCTGGCTATTATTTTTATTTTGCTGTTAATCTTTTGCTATTGTTTAGTAAGCTTTATGAGTAGATTTTGCATAATCTACGTCGTATACAATAGTTGAACGTAACAGAATTGGAGGCCTATATCCGGGATCTGAATTGTTATCCTGTTTGTAATTCAAACATTGTTTGTGAAGTATACATTTGTTAATTGTATAAAATACCCAGCAAACATGTCAGAGTATAATGCATCTGAGTTTTTTGATGAATTATGTGAGGATCCGAAAGTTGAGAAGTTGAGTGATCTTGAGAAATCTAGCTTAGTGAGTTTAGGCAAACACCTTATGCTTAATGTTAAAAATTCCTTGAAGAAAGAGAATATTAAACATGTGTTAGTTCAGCATTTGGTTGAATACAATGTGTTACCTCAGGAAGTGTTAGATATTATGGTTAGGGAATCAGTGTGTTCTGATTTGCCAGCTGTGGAACTTGAAAGGCTTAGAATAGAAGCTCATTTAAGAGAAGAAGAGTTAGAAGCTCAGGCTGAGCGTGAGAAATCAAAATTAGAAGCTGAACGTGAGAGAGAGAAGCAGAGTTAAAACATGAGCAATTGAAAATTGAAGCTGAAATGAAGGTTTGAGAAATTAATGTTCAAAAAGAGTTGAAACTTGAATAGATTAAGCAGGCTAATTCTAGTGATTCAGATAAATATTGATCACATATTTCTAGTCTAGATAGAGTTGTGCCTCCTTTTAATGAGAAGGATTTAGATGAATATTTTGTTTGTTTTGAAAGAAAGGCTAAGAAATGTAAGTGGACAGCAGAAAATTGGGCTCATATGTTATCAGGAGTTTTGTGTGGTGGGGCACAAAAAAAGTTTATGCTTCTGTTCTTGAGGATAGAGTAGATGATTATGAATTCCTGAAAAAATGCTATTTTACAATCCTATGAATTAACTCCCGAATCGAATAGAATGAAATTTAGGAGTTGGACAAAACAAGATAAGCAGACATATGTAGAATTTAATAGAGAACAATCAGATTGGTTTGATAAATGGTGTAAAGCTGCAGAGTGTAGGGATGATTATGATAGATTAAGAGAAACTATTTTAATTGAACAGTTTAAGAATTGTGTTAGTGAGAATATCAAGGTTTACTTAAATGAAAGAAAGTTATCTACCCTTCATGAAACAGCTGTATGTGCTGATGATTATGTACTGGCTCACGAGGAGTCTAGGTCTAGTGATAAAAGGTTTTATAGGTCAAAAGACTATAGGGACACAGATAAGCATACTAATTCTGATTCACATGTCAAGTCTCAAAGCAACAGTTTTGATAACATTTCTATTACTAGCAGTTCTGTAATATGTAATTATTGCAAGAAACTAGGTCACACGGTGTCTGAATGTTTTAAGTTGAAAAGGAAAGAAGCTAAAACGGTGGCTCTTGTAACGCTACCAAAGTCTCGTTATAGTGTGGTACCAGTATAGGTTAACATTATAAATGACCACACTTTTGACAGGATGCCTGTTAATTCCAATATTAGTTCCAGACCTGTTGATAGGGTTTTCAAGCTATATACTGCTAAGGAGTTTGTTGCTATTGATGGTGGCTCACTACACCCTGTTTGTATTATGCATGATATTGGTTGTGCCCAGTTACTTGTTTTGAGATAAGTTGTCCCTGTAACTGAGCATTCGTTTATTGGTAAGCATGCTCCCGTTCGTGGGGATGGTGCCCATCTTAGCATTCCCTTGCATTGTATGGATCTTCATTGTGACTGGTTATGAGGGCCTGTTGTTGTTGGTTTGATCTCCAAGTTGCCTATTAATGGAGTTCAATTTTTGCTAGGTAATGTCTTGGTAGATATGACTGTTGATGTCCGACCAAAGATGGTGAACGAGTCAGTTCTTGATCAGGAGTTGGAGGTTCTTAGTACTGATTTGTCTACTCTGTTTTCTTTGAGTGCTGAGATTCATGAGAAGAGTCAGAGTTCTACCTGCACATCTGAAAATGATGTGTCAGTTCATGATAATGTCTCCACTGTTGTTAATTTTACCGACTTGCCTCATGAAGACTCGCTGGTCTGTATTGATGCTTCCACTAATAATTGTTCTGATGACCTATCTCGTGAAGATATGTCAGTTTGTGATATTTGTTCAACTGTTGACTGTTCTACTAATATGTCTAGTAATGATGTGTTAGCTCCTGGTAATCTTTCTGCTATCAAATGTTCTACCAACCTGTCTCGAGAAGACATTTTGGTTCGTAATGTTATGTCTTCTGACTGTTCTACTAATTGGTCTAGTGAAGACATGTTAGTTTGTGTTGATTCTCTTTTTGAGAATTCTAATGAATTGTCCATTGAAGGTATTTTTGCTTGTGATGATGTCTCTTCCAATGATGATGTTAACTTGTCTGAGACATTTTTGTTTGATCAATTTAATAATGATTTGTCTTATTACAGACATGTGTCAGAAACAACTGATACAGGGAGTCCTCGGGTTACGACGGTCCCGACTTACGCTGTTTCGAGGTTACAAACGCGCCATAAAAATATAAAAAATATTATTAATTGTCGTTCTGTCTTTCGTCGTTAGCGTCGTAAGCGACGTAAACAATTACAAACTAGTTCCTAGCGTGCAGCGGATGAATAAGCTTTGTTTCGGTTGTGGGCGAGGAAGATGGCGTCAGTCGCATCACTCAGTTTCAGTGATACCCCATTTTGATTACGGTTCTCTCTCTCACGTGTTTGATCGTTTTTTTTTTAACTTTTTGCCCATCGTTATGGCTCCAAAGCGTAAGGTAGATTCTTCTGATGGTAGTGCATCAAAGAAAGAAAGGCCATCACCATGGAAGTTGAATTAGGCATTATTGAGCGATCTAAAAATGGTGAAACGCCAACGAACATTGGCCAGTCGCTTGGCCTTAGTCGTTCGACCGTGACGAAAGAGCGCATTGTTGAACATGTGAAAGGATCTGCTCCTATGAAATCAACAGAGATAACCAAGCAGCGTTGTGGTTTAGTTATTGAAATGGAAAGATTATTGGTGCTTTGGTTGGAAGATCAAAATTAACGGCGTAGTCCGGTGAGCCTTATGGTGATTCAGGAGAAGGCGAAAAGATTGTTTGATGCGTTGAAAAAAGAAAGAGGGAAAGAAAGTGAAAGTGAAGAGTTTTCGGCTAGTAGGGGTTGATTTATGTGATTTAAGGCTCGGGCCAATTACCATAACCTTAAAGTGCAAGGTGAAGCTGCTAGTGGGGATGAGAAAGCAGCAAGTGAATTTTAAAAAGCGTAGGCTGAGATAATTAGGGAGGGGGGTTATTTTGCTTATCAAGTGTTCAACGTGGATGAGACAGGTTTATTTTTTGGGCTCAGGCCATGTCGTCCTGATGGAAGTAGCTTCCAAGGTTATATTTAACTACAGAGATATATCCCAGAGAATTTTACTTAAGGTATCCAGAATTCTAACTCCTGGCGCGAATATCCCTGGCTTTCGCCTTTATGGATATCGCATAATATCAGAGGACGTATTCTTGACACGCCACATAGCTATCTACACCCCTAATAGCGTTTACGCTTCAAGAGGGGAAAGTGGCAAGAATTGTAGGAGAGCCGTTATTAAGGCATCGCTTCTACTCCTACTACTGTTGAGCGCCAGTATGACGTCACGTCCCGGCGCCATCTTGTCATTCTTTCTCTCGTAGCAATACTAACTCGGTGTTTTCCTAGTGCTTTCTCGATATTTTGGATTGCTTTATCTGCTGTGATGCTTTCTCCAGCTTCATCTGCCTCTGGAAAGTTGAGTATTATCTTTAATTTGTATAAATGAAAGCTCTTGCCAGTTTTTTTCCTCTATTCAAGACATAATTAACGTAACAAGAGCTGTTGCCTAACTGGAGGCATCATGGACGCTGTCATTCGATATGCATGCGTCATTTAGTCAGCCAGAACAACCTTCCCGGTATATTTAGCTTTAATAAATATAGCTATTTAGCCTTTTTAGCTAGGAAATTTTATATTATGCAAATGGTATCGGGGTTTCGCCGATTTAGTTACCGATCCTCACTTATGCTAGGCTTCCTAGCCTAGGCGCCTAGCCTTTACTCTCATGCATGATATAGTTTACCTAGTGTGATAATTTATTGAAGCTTTAGGCAATATTTTAAACATATAAGATATTACTGCATCAATTTTCCTCCTCCAAGATAGTATACGAGAGAGTTTCGGTGATTTAAGTAATCGATTCTCACCGCTCCTAGGCTACTAGCCTAGGGGCTATAGTATACTTTCATACATGTCCCCGATTGCAGTTGTATCATCTTATTAAGTGGAGACTGACACCTCCTAGCCTTTTTAAGTGATTTTAATCTCCATAGGAGATTTAAGAGCAATCTCTTCTCCCGCTGAGTTAGCCTAGGCTGAACCCTAGTCGGCTTTACCTTGAATTTTATTCGGGTAAATCTAGGCTAGGGTGTTTCTGCCCCTTCCTGGTTTTGGGTTTGGGTCAGGACATCAGAGTAATCCGTCTGTGGTCGGTTGCCAACTGGCTTAGTGAATTGATATCCTAAGTTAGGTTAGGCTATCAACGCAGGAGGCTAGACCTCCCTAGGCTTCACCTGAAGGCATTATTTGATATGATGCCTCCTCCCTGTGGCCTAGCAGTCAGTCCTGTGCTGGCAGAACCTAAGCTGAAGAATAGAATTCTTCTATTGCTTGGGGGACTCCGACACTAGACTGTTCCTTCCGTTTGAGATGGCAGCGAGGGTGCTGCTATCGTATTCTGCATTGGGCTATCCTAGGCTAGGGAATCAAATTCCCTGGCCCCTTGGGGTAGTTCTAGTATCGGAACGGAGTCTTGTTAGGTGAGGTAGAACCTACCGGCTCCTCCCTCACCCTACAGGATCCTCTCCCCTCCCCCCTCTGTCCTTTCGTGATGGCCTAGCCCTCACATATCTTTGGCCATCATTTTACAATCGACCCTAGTATCAGTAGTTTGTGGGATTGGCTCGGGCTCTCTGTCGGCTGCCGGCAGATATTCCCCACCCCTATCGAGTGTTCTTCAGTCCTCTTTTGGCCTGCTTCCATAACCTTGCCTGCAGAGTTCGGTTGGGTTATGGTTGGATGGAAGCCCGATGTGTCATTTCCCATTCTTGGATGGAAGGCTGTAAGGCTGAGCCTTTACACGCCCCCCCCCCCCATTCATGCTTTCTCTCTCTCTCTCTTACCATTAATATCCTGGGTCCCAACTGCCGGCAGCCATGAGGACCCCGCTAGCCGGCTGGACTGCAGACTATGTCAGATTGTACTGCCGCCGGATGTTGCTGATGGCTGGCGACCCACTGGCAGCCGGCGACCCATCGGCCGGCGGCCGGCAGCTACGATGACTGCCGGCAGCCGGTCGAACGATTGTCTGACGACATATCTCTTGCCGCCGGCCGACGGAGCCCGGCAGCCGGCGACCTACAACAGCCGGCGGTCTGCCGCCCACTACCACCAAAAGGCAATACACCTTCTATCTTAAACCCAGGAATGTGCCGGCATGTCCTACAGTATATGGCTGTATACTGGTCAGTAAAATTGCAATATTGATCATACTGCAATAAGAAAACCACTGTATAGTTTTTACGGTAGCCCATACAGTTTCTAACCTACACTGTGTTTTATGGACAGCCTATTGTGAGACCACTTAATATAAAGAAAGTGAGTTCTATCTTTAATTTTCAGTGATCACTACATTCAATCCCCAATATTGAATTCTAGAAGACGGTGTTATGTTACACCTCTATATATCCTGAGGATAAGGTCTTCTAATAATATTTTGATCTTAGAAATACCCCGAAATTCAATTTTGAGGGAGGTCATAGCAATTGGCTGAACAGGAAACACACGTAGGTGTCTTTCCTTCTTCCTTTCTAGCTTACCTATCCTAAGACAAAATATACATAACATTGTATGATGAATTTGTGAGATATTCACCGAATACTCATCTGCCTTTCCTTTCTTTACAGGAGGACCATCCCAAGTGTGGAAATCACTTCTGTAGCGTCCGCAGCAAGAACTTCTGCGGCCACAGAATGTGCAGGATGCACGCGCACTGCGCAGCGACGAAGGGTTCTCTAAAGTATTGGGACCTCCAGGTATGTGACATTTGTTCAGATCTGGTTACTGAGGCTTTCGATGATCAAAAGTCGACTGAGTCAAAGGATGCAGCAAGAGAGAAGCTGCGTAAATGGTCAGAGGTTTTCAGAAGAATACCACTGGCCCATACCTCCCTAACGAAAGGATGAGGGCTTGTCTTTTCCCTAGGGCATCTTCGGATGCAATCATCCCACAACCTCAGGCAGAGATCCCACTCGTCCAGATTCCGGTAGAATCTGATGTTTCGAATGCCATGAAGGACATCCAGCTAGAAGACAGCATGTCCGTTGTTTCGGAAGACACGGAACGCAGTCTTCTACCTCCTGAGTCCGACGATGAAGGAACCGAAATAGTTTCAGTTTCCTCAGCTCCGGTGGTAGAGCCCGTCCCTTTGACCTCTCTGCCCCTGAACTGGATAATATAAGCCAGACACTAACCTCTCTCCTGTCTATGTTTCAGGATATAAAGAAGCAGTCAACGGAGAAAGAAGCACCAACTCGTAGCTTCTCGTTTAGCTCCGAAGAAGCTAAACGTTAAGGACCTTCCTGTTTTTTCGGACGTCAACCCTTGGAGGCATGCTGAGCACATGCCCATGTCAGGAGGAAAGATCTTCCACTCCGACAAGCTGGGTACGGTCCCAGTGGAAGACATCGAATTCTGGCCCAGTAAAGGGGCCTACCCTGACTGCTATGTTCGTCTGAGTACGGAACCTCCCTCGAAAGAGGAGACAGAGCCAAAAGAGGTCATAATACTTGACTTCCCCAAAGCCAAAGCCTTGTTTACAACCACGCTGAAGGAGAGGGCCTTCAATAGTTCTAAAGTGACGGGTCTAAGCAAGAAGTATCCATCCTTCATTGCTTCTTCCACCCGTGCCTTCCCCTTTATGGAAAAAGGGTTTAAGGCGGCCTTAAAGGCAGTCGAGGCGGGAAAACCTTGCCCCACACTCGAAGAGTGTAGGCCTTTTTCCCTTGCCCTACCATCAAATGATGCTGACTGGAAGGACGTCTTTAGTACCTTCTCAGTCGGGAAGTTGGAGGCCGATATTGCCGGATGTCAGTTCGGAGGAGACCTCCCTAAGTTGTCAGACTTCAACCTGCGCAGGGAGCAGGAAACGAAGGAAAGACTTGCTGCCTCGATGTCTCTTCAGACTAAACTGGAGACAATGGCAAGTGTCTCTCCAACCCCGGACATGTACATGGTCTTTGCCAAGGCTCACTTGGCGACAGTCACCAAAGACCTGTACAACTTTATTAAAGCCAGACGGGCTCGCAGAGAGTTCGTGTTCGCCTTGGCTGCGGTGAGGCACGAACCAAGGAAGTTGATATCTTCCAATATCTGGGGAAAAGACCTCTTCCCAAGTGAAGTGGTCAAAGAGGTTGTCGACAAAGCTGCCACGGAGAATAGGAATCTTTTCCAAAAGTAGGGTTTGTCGGCAAAGAGAAAGTCTTCACCTGATGAGGGTCCCCAGCCCAAAAGGAAGACTAAGAAACCAAGAGTGCCCTCTTGCCCACCTAGACAACAACAACTTCCCGTGGCCACGGTGTCCCAGACGGTGGCACAACCACCCACCACGTACCAATTGGTACCCCAGCAACTAGCGACAGTTTTTACCCCAGCCTTTGAAAGGCAATCCACGACCTTTCAGCCGAAGTCTCGAGGTTCCTTTCGAGGCTCCTCTAGATGTCCCTCAAGAGGTAGGGGCAACAAGGGTGGACGTGGCCAAGGAGGCAAGTCCTCCAACCAGCACTCTAAGTGAGATGCTTCCGGTAGGAGGGAGACATTTCTCTTTCCGGGATCGCTGGACCTTCGATCCCTGGGCCTAGAGCCTGATCAAAAACGGACTGGGTTGGAGTTGGAACACAACTCCACCAGCTTTTCCTCAGTTCTTCCAACACTCAACCCCCATTCTGGAAGAATATGTCCAAGAACTCTTAGACAAGAGAGTCATAAGGAGGGCAAAGTCCGTCAAGTTCCAAGGAAGGCTGTTTTGTGTTCCGAAGAAAGACTCAGAAAAACTCAGAGTCATTCTGGACTTGTTACCACTCAACAAGTTCATAGTGAACCACAAGTTCAGGATGTTGACTCTTCAACTCATAATGACCCTACTGCCCAAGCAGGCATACACAGTCTCCATAGACATGGCAGACGCATATTGGCATGTCCTAATCAATTGACAAGTTTCCTCCTACCTAGGATTCAAGCTGCAAAAGAGACAATACATCTTCAGAGCCATGCCCTTCGGACTAAACAGCCCCAAGGGTATTCACAAAGCTTGCAAACGCGGTCATTCGTCAACTACGCCTAAAGGGAGTTCAGGTGATTGCCTGCCTGGACGATTGGCTGGTGTGGGCAGCATCCGAAGCAGAATGCACGCAAGCCTCCAAGGAAGTGATCCAGTTCCTGGAACATCTAGGATTCAAGATCAACTTGGAAAAGTCTCGACTATCTCCAGTTTAAAAGTTCCAATGGCGGGGCGTTCATTGGAACTTACAGTCACACCGCCCCTCCATTCCATCAAAGAAGAGGAGAGAGATAGCGGGATCTGTCAAGAGACTTCTACGATCCAACAGGATATCAAGACGTTAACAGGAGAGGGTTCTGGGTTCTCTCCAGTTTGCCTCAGTGACAGACCCAGTGCTGAGAGCACAATTAAAAGATGCATCAGGAGTCTGGAGAAGATACGCATCAAATGCTCGAAGAGATCTAACAAGACCGATACCAACTTGTCTGCGATCACTTCTCAAGCCATGGTCGGAGGCCAAGTACCTAAAGAAGAAGGTACCCTTGCAACCACCTCAATCCTCGGTCACCGTTCACACGGATGCCACAAAGGAAGGATGGGGAGGCCACTTTCACCAACGGAAAGTCCAAGGAACCTGGTCCTCCCTCTTCAAGACCTTCCACATCAACATTTTGGAAGCCATGGCAGTTTTTCTATCGCTGATGAAACTGAAGCTTCACTGCTCGATCCACATTCGACTGGTCCTGGACAGCGAATTGATAATGAGATGTCTAAACCGGCAAGGTTCGAGATCACCCCAAATCAACCAAGTGATGGTGGCCATCTTTCGCCTGGTGGAAAAGAAGAGATGGCACTTATCAGCAGTTCACCTCCAAGGGTTCCGCAATGTGATGGCAGACGCTCTATCCAGGCTCACCCCAATAGAGTCAGAATGGTCCCTAGATGCAGGATCATTCTCCTTCATCTTACGCAAAGTCCCAGGACTGCAGATAGACCTCTTCTCAACGAGCGACAACAAGAAGCTACCCCGGTATGTAGCCCCGTACGAGGATCCTCTAGCGGAAGCAGTAGATATGATGTCCATAGATTGGAACAGATGGTCCAGGATTTACCTGTTCCCTCCAACCAACCTCCTGCTGAAGGTCCTCAACAAACTGAGATCCTTTCAGGGAACAGCAGCTCTAGTGGCTCACAAGTGGCCCAACAGCATCTGGTGTCCCTTGATAACGGAACTGCTATTGAAGCTGATCCCGTTGCCGGATCCGGTTCTGACTCAACAAGTGCTGAAGTCAACTGTCTCCGCTTCATCACAGAAAACCTGAAACCTTCATCTCATGATTTTCTCGCCTTAGCAGTCAAGGAAAGGTTCGGGATCTCGAAGGACAGTATCAACGTTTAAGAAGAATGTAAGTCGAAATCTACTAGAAGACAAAACGAGTCTTCCTGGAAGAAATGGGTTGCCTTCGTCAAGGCAAAGAAACCAAAAGAAATCTCGACAGATTTCTGTTTATCATTCTTTATTCATCTCCATGAACAAGGTTTAGCAGCCAACACGATCTCTATGTGTAAATCTGCCTTGACTAGACCCTTGCTATATACCTTCCAGGTGGACTTCTCTAATGAAATCTTCAATAAGATCCCTAAGGCCTGTGCTCAGCTTCAGCCCGCAGCACCCCTGAGGCCCATTTCTTGGTCCTTGGATAAGGTTCTTCTTTTAGCCTCAACCCTGACCAATGAAGACTGCTCTCTGAAGGATCTGACTCAAAAAGTTATATTCTTATTTGCACTAGCCTCAGGAGCCAAAGTTAGCGAAATAGTGGCCCTTTCGAGGAATGAAGGCCACATTCAGTTCACAGACTGCGCAGAACTGAATCTCTTTCCTGACCCAACGTTTCTTGCTAAGAATGAGCGGCCCATCAAAAGATGGGGTCCCTAGAGAATCTGCCCTCTATGTCCAGTAGAATGCCTAAAGGTCTATCTTCGTAGAACTTCAGACTTTAGGGGAGGATAGCTTTTTAGCGGAGAAACCTCAGGTTCGACATTGACTTTGAAACAATTAAGGGCAAAGATCACCTATTTCATTCGCAGAGCGGATCCAGACAGCACACCCGCAGGTCATGATCTGAGAAAAATTGTTTCGTCTCTAAATTTCTTTCAGAATATGAATTGTGAAAGTCTTCGCTTCTATACTGGAAGGAAGTCATCCAGGGTTTTCTTCAAACACTATGCAAATCAAGTGCAAGAGATTAAGCATTTCGTGGTGGCAGCAGGTAGTGTTCTAAAACTTGTCGCTTGAATACTGCGAAGAACAGTGCACTAATTGGGACTTTTAGTGAAGGGTGTACATGGTCCCTCCCTATGGAGTGACTTGTTTATTGAAGTGTCATAGTAATGACACTATGAACTGTTCTAAGTATAAAGGTGAAAGAAGCATAAAAGACTTACACATGTGTCATGCGTATAACTACGCAAGTGTTTATGAACTGTAACGACAGTAATAAGGAAACATGAAATATTACAATATTTCCTCAAAGTGGCTTCACGTTTCTTTTTCAGGTGAAACAAGTATTTCTGTTATTACCATTTTAATTATGCTTTCCACAATATTTCCAATTTTCATTTTATATTGTATTATAAAATGCACCTTATCCTTGTTATCTATTGTTTATCAATTAATACATTTCTGAATTTTGCATCTCCTTTCGCTCCAAAATTTCTAAATAAAATAAAGGTGCCAGAGCAATTCATTATCCTCTTATATTGAAAATATATTCTGACTAAATACACTGTACAATATCTGTTCTAGAGCGAACAAACCTTACAATTATGTGTTTTTGTATCAGGTATCAGTCCCTGGTTATGACTGATTCTATATATCTGATTGTATTACTGACTTGTACAATTTTCCTACATAAATGAAAATCTGTCTACCTTGCTTACAACACACCAAGTAGACTGGGGAGGTGTCAGTAGTCAATACATACTTTGTTCTTTTCAGAATACAAACTATGTTTTACAAGTATATGATGAGACCAGTATACAAGTTTGTTTACTAGATTGTTCATATGAACGTACAATCCTCGAGTTTTTTTCCTAGAGTCTACCATGACTCTTCCCTGTAGGGGGCAGGAAGTACTGACATAGTCCATGATCAGTTGAAGTGGTGTATGACGGTAATACCATGTGTCTCTAGGTCTAGATGACCAAGGAAAATTTATCTTGCCGTTATTGGCACTAATGAGAAATCCAGAGATACATTAATGCTCTGGTAAACTTCCATCAGGACGACATGGCCTGAGCCCAAAAATCAGATTTTGAGCAAAGCAAAAAATCTATTTTTGGGTGAGGTAGCCATGTTGTCCTGATGGACCCACCTTCCTTTTACAAAGGCTGAATGAATCCCTCCCAAAAGTACTGTATCTGTAACACCTCGCTAACATATATAATGACAAGATGGCGCCGGGACGTGACGTCATACTGGCGCTCAACAGTAGTAGGAGTAGAAGCGATGCCTTAATAACGGCTCTCCCACAATTCTTGCCACTTTCCCCTCTCGAAGCGTAAACGGTATTAGGAGTGTAGATAGCTATGTGGCGTGTCAAGAATACGTCCTCTGATATTATGCGATATCCATAAAGGCGAAAGCCAGGGATATTCGCGCCAGGAGTTAGAATTCTGGATACCTTGAGTAAAATTCTCTGGGATATATCACTGAAGTTAAATATAACCTAGGAAGCTACTATGAAGGAACTTCCATCAGGACGACATGGCTACCTCACCCAAAAATAGATTTTTCGCTTCGCTCAAAATCCGTTTTGGAAGCGTATGCCTAACCGCACATACATTGCAAAGGAGGAGAAGTCAGCACCCGGTCATAAAGCCAGCAAGGAGAGGCTAACTTTACTTCTTGGTGGAAATGCTGCAGGCAACTTCAAACTGAAGCCATTGCTGGTGTATCAGGCTGGAAATCCAAGGGCACTCAAGGGCATTTGGAAGAGTCATCTCCCAGTCATTTGGAAGGCAAACAAGAAGGTATGGGTGAGGTGACACTTTCAGTGTTTTGGGACTGGTTTGTTAACCATATTGTGCCAAGTCTGGAGCGGTATTGTACCAAAAAGGGTATCCCCTTTAAGGTGTTGCTAGTGCTGGACAATGTCCCTGGACACCTTGCCCAACTGGGAGACTTTAACCCTAATGTCAAGGTGGTTTACCTTCCACCTAATACTACGGCCCTTTTACAGTCTATGGACCAAGGAGTGATTGCTCCGTTCAAGGCCTACTACCTCCGAAGGACAATTGCTATGGCATTACAGGCAACTGAAACAAAGAAGTACTTGACTCTAAAGGAGTTTTGGAAGTCCTACAACATCCTTGATGCTGTGAAGAACATTGCTAATTCCTGGGAGGAATATTACAAACGTGAATGGTGTTTGGAGGAAACTATGTCCTCCATTTGTGAATGATTTTCATGGGTGTGAGGACACAGTTGACCATGATATTAAGAACATTGTTGTCCTGAGTAAGGAAATCGTTCTGGATATGGAGGTTGATGATGTTACAGAGCTGCTGGAATCTCATGGAGAGGAGTTATCGCTGGGGACTTGATACAACTGGAGAAGCAGATCATAGAGGGAAGAAAAAGAAACCCCCATCCCAGAGGCTAAGACTTTCACAAGGTAGGGCTTGTTAAAAGGTTTTGCTGAGATACTGCCAGCGTTGGCTTCGTTAGAGGCTCAGGATCCTAACATGGAAAGGTTCACTAGGGTTTCCAGAGGCATCATGGATTTACTGCAGTGTTACAAGAAGATCTTGTATGAGAAGAGGATCCTGTCTGTCCAGTCTAACCTGGAGCGGTTTTTTAAGAAAGTAGAGAGACCTGCACCCTCTACATCATCTGCCTCTACTACTCCAGATTTGCCAGCAACAGAGCCTCTACCCTCTACCTCAGCTGCCTCTATTGCTACAGAGCCTCTATCGTCTACCTTGGCTGCCTCTATTGCTACAAAGCCTCTACCATCTACCTCCGCTGCCTCTACTACTCCAGCTTCTCCACCACCTTCTGTAGGTTCTGCCTCACCTCCAGACCTACCTGTCCCGGCTTCGCCACCATCTTCTGTCTCACTTCTAGAGAATCCTGACTCACCTGCCCCAGTTTCTCTAGCATCTTCTGCAACCTCCTCTCCACAATAAACCTGTCTCTCCGTCCCTTGCAACATCCCTTCCAGTGTGCAAGCCAACCGTAGGAATAAAGTATGGAATTTTTTTCTTTTGTTATTAATATTTACTTTAATTCATGTGGTAAGGAAGTTTTCTCTTTTTTTAATACTTTTTTGTACGTCATTTGTTACATTTTATTATAGTGCAATATTTTACAGTACAGTACGTATAGAGTAATCTATTTATGATGTTCTGACTTACACTGAAATTCGGGTTACGCCGCGTCTTTTGTTATTCAATGAATATTGTAATCCTAAGTCTCATTCAAAGTCGATTGTAATTGAAAATTCTGATCAATCTGTTGTTCAGGTTATTAACCCTGTAAATCGAAGTGTTAATACTCTTAGTCTCATTCATGAACAGCCTGTGACTGCTCAATTTGAGTACGACTTTGAATTATGATATACAGTGGAACCTCTACATACAATTGTCTTTACATACGAATTTTCCAACATATGAAGTAAAATTCGATCAAATTTGCGTCTCAACACCCGAAGTCTTGCTCCAACATACGACGTAGATCATACGCGTAGAATTTTTCGAAGCGTCGATCATAGTTTCTTGTTTACGCCGGTAGATGGCACCACATCGGAGGGACGCCAATCGAGCATCGCCTTGATCAGTCCTCTCATCTCGTGCGCATCGTGTGGTTGTTCTCTATTCCCTCCGTTATTGACGGTGTTTTTTATCTTTTTGTTCTACACCATTAAAATAAGATTATCAGTCGAGGGCAAAGCATATGCATTATCTTTAATTATAGTGTTTAATTTCTTATAATCAACGAATAGTCTTACTGAGCCATCCTTATCTCGATCTCTAACAATTAGAGAAGGCCAGCGGAATCACATTCCTAGATAATCCGTTTCCATAACCTGCTATTGAACATGGATCCTATATAATAGGGGCTCATCCTGGTTCAATAATAAAGAGAAATAAATCCACCTTCCCCAGATGCTTGTATCCAACTGCTTTCTCATCTCATCTTTCTCAAATTCGCACTCTGAATCGACACCTGAAAATTTTTCCTATTAAATTAATCACTCTCAGCCTACATCTGCAGTGTTACTTTTTATACTTCTCTTATACCTCCAACAGTATGTCCAGTCCTTTTTCATAGGACTTTACATACACTATCGTTCCCTCTGGTAGGGACCAGGTGTGAATGACGGTTATACTCTTCAGTACCTTTGGTGGAACAATCTTCCTTTTTTATGGTACCATAGTTACCACCCTCTATTGTCTCTTTACTCCTACATAGGCACTGATACTTCTCTCACTCATCCCCTTTATAGGAACTCTATACCCATCAGCTAACATTTTAGCGGAACCTGTTTCACCTCTCATAATGGTAATATCAATGTGTACATAAAGTCTAATCTAATGCTATTACTTTTAGAATTACCTATTAAGTTACTCTGCCTAATGGATGTTTCTAAGGCCCGGCCTATATTTTGTACATTTTCTAGTGTTACACCCTTGTCTTGAAGTAATTATAAGGTTTTCTAATTCCAGAAAATCACATATAACACCTAAATTTTCTAGTCTAGTAAAAAAAGCATCTAAACGTTCACCTGACTATATATCCTTGCTATTTAACCTGGCACTGCTCAAAGAATTTATTGACTTGTGGATCAAAATTTGTGGTAAGAGCTTGGACTGGCTCTTCACTTGCACCACCTGTTAGTTGCAAGGTATTATATACTTCACGGTCTATTAACCTGCAACATGCAGTGACACTGCTTTCTTCTGAACATCCTGAATATTACCTAACGCTTCCAAATAAATCTTGAAATCCTCAACCCAATTATTCCATCTTGTAGCAACAGAGTTTGTATCTTGAGGTGAGTTGTTGATGAATCAGTATCCCCTACATGAGTTCCCCCTTTAACATTGCCAATTGTTATGGGGTATGTTATCCAGCAATGTTGCTCTATGTCAATTGAACTCTGGTACTACTGAGCTGTGATGATGAGGTTTCATAATATGTTCCATTCTCGTGGTCAATTTTTCGGGAGTATATTACCCAACAGTATTACTCAATGTCACTTGACCTTTGGTGCTGCTTTCATGTAATGATAAATTTTCACTGATACAGTATATACATTCTAGTCTCATCGTCATTTTTTATTCATGGAGGATGTGGTGAAGACAAATCTTGTACTTTTCCTATTTGATTGTGAAGCACTTTGCTTTCTTTCTCTCTCTCCTCTGGGATGAATAGTAATGTAAAAAAATAATGCATTAGCGATCAAATACAAAAAATCGAGTATCCAAGTATAAATGCCTAAAAGAATATTATTCTATTGCCGAATATAAATTATTAGCCTACAGTTGTACTTTTCATGAAGTATTTTTGGTATAATATAAAAGTGAAGAATATATGTAACATTACCAACAGTATAATTATTTGCATAATTAAAGTCATACAAGCACAGGTGCCATGGTGTTACATAAATTCAGCTGTTACATAAGACATACATTACTTTAAAATCACATACATAACACTAATATCATGCTATGTTCACATAGTAAAGATATTTATTTATTTGGAGATTAATTCTACAAGAAACATCCGTTAGTGACGATGGATATTTTGAGGGAGGATTAATGCTTTGAAACTCGCTAGTGCTAAGTTCCTGTATTTTTCTGAACCCAAAGGCAATGAAACTTTTAATAGGTCTTCTTTAGAGATACAACCATGCCTTAAAGTATTTTCTTTTTTTTTTTACTATTTCCAGTGATGTGCAAAATGTAATTACTTAAATAGTCGTTCCCAATACCCTGTCTATTTGTTAATAATTTAGCCATCTTTCAATAAGATAGTATATTTATTACAGAGCTATTCCTCTGCACCCAACACATAACACCAGCACTTATGCTCTGATGCTTAACCTTACAATTGGGGCTAGGTTGGCCAATTAACTCTTAGGATAATGAAAGGATTTACTTATATCACAGGCCTACCCTATGCAATGAAAAAATGAAGTATCCTAAAAGATAAAAGGGAAAAAAATGATGAAATAAGAAATGATAGGGTTTTTTTAATGAAATATTGAGGTATTCAAATAATTCAGTAAATCAATCCATAGCCAGAGTCGATAGTCAAATGCAGAATTTTTGTTCTGCTACGTTGTAGGTAGTCAATGCACGAAAACCCTTTCGAGATGTAAATTTCGTAATTTCTGTATATCATTTCTTATACATCCAAAAGATAAAAATTCAACCAATTTACGTAAATTATAATGGTAGTGGAAATTAGTACATTTAGCCTGGCCGGTAGAATATTGAGCCATCTCTCTCTCTCTCTCTCTCTCTCTCTCTCTCTCTCTCTCTCTCTCTCTCTCTCTCTCTCTCTCTCTCTCTCTCTCTCATATATATATATGTATATATATATATATATATATATATATATATATATATATATATATATATATATATATATATATATATATATATATATATATATATATATATATATATATGTATATATATATATGTATATATATACATATATATATATATATATATATATATATATATATATATATATATATATATATATATATATATATATATATGTATGTATTTATAGTTAAATCCCCGTTAACACAAGTTCTATCAACCCAGTTCCGAAAGTTCACACGAGTTCAAATTTATTGAGATAGATGCTGTTAACATGAAATGTCCGATGTTACACGAGTTGAATTTTCAGCCTGAGAGAGAGAGAGAGAGAGAGAGAGAGAGAGAGAGAGAGAGAGAGAGAGAGAGAGAGAGAGAGAGAGAGAGAGAGAGAGAGAGAGAAAGAGAGAGAGAGTTGATTGATTGATTTCAAGTTTTCAGGCATCTTGACATCTAAGGTCATTGACGCCGATATCATTTATTTTATATAAAAAATAAAAGAGTATTCAATTAAAACCATAAAATTGAATGTCATTATAGAAGTTAAATAATTTTCAGAAGATCAGATTCTGAAATAAATCTAAAACTGCCGCTTGCCTAGTAGAACACATCCTGTCCAAGAATCTTGGCAAGGATGAACCTGCCATCCTCACCTCGAGCCTCAAACAGATATCTATTTCTCAAGTTATTATAATTGGGGCATTAAGTCAACAAAAGCCTCACTGTTAAAGGTACTGAACAGTCATCGCTATATGGTTGATGTTGGCCCTTCAGCAGAAACTAGTGTGTCAACCGAGTGTGATCAATACGGAGACGACAAAGAGTCGTCTCCCATTTTCAGGGCAGCATGTTATACCTCCAAGGAGATATGACATTTGTTACTTCTCTCAATTTATTGCCATCTAGACTATCCCAGTGCTGTTTCCATTTATTGCAAAACTATTTTTTGATGTTAGGTAGGAAATCATTACATGGAATGGGATACCTTCTTGGCAGCAACTCGGATGCAGCATTCTTTTCCAGTGAATCTGCCATCTCATTCCCAGACACACCTACATGTGGTGGAACCCAACAAAATCAAACCATTATACCTCTCCGTCCAATAATATAAACCCATTCTAAAATCTTTAAAACTAGAGGGTTACTAGAATTAAAAACTCCCAAAGCTTGAAGGACACTCCTTGCATCACTAAAAACTGTAAAATTACCCTCCTTCTCCAACGCTATTTTCTCAATACTGGTTAATATGCCATACAGTTCAGCAGTAAATATGGAAACTGTTAGAGGAAGTGCACCTCTACAATTAAAACCACTACTATGTACTCCAAATCCAACGCCAGCATCAGATTTGGAGCCACCAGTATGTATATAAGTTGATCCTCTATGTTCTTCAACATGTCTCATAAAAAGAGACCTAGCTCCTAGGTCAGTCCTATTCTTCTCAACTCCAATAAAGTATTTACAAAAAGACATCTCTGGTAATTTCCATGGAGGCATTGATGATACCTTGAATGGAAGTATCTTATTTCTAATTATATCCAGACTGTTTAATAATTGTTTCACCTAAAAGCCATAAGGTTGAGGGGATTTTGGGTACAACTCAAAGTATGTTGGGTGCCTTACAAGGCTTGCAGTCTGAAAGGCTAAAGAAATAAGGAGTCTTTGCAATCTAAACCAATACCGAATAATGGAAGACATTCGGTAAAAGTCTAGAGGTAACTCCAGCATCAACAAGGAGACTTGGGATAGGTGAGGCTCTAAACACTCCTGTGTACTATCTAATACCAGCATGATGTATTGAATCTAATATCTTTAATCGGCTTGGGGTTGCTGAGGAGTGTATTTCACATCCATAACTAATTTTGGAAAAAATCAGGGCCTTGTATAATTTTAAAATACTATTGCGATCTGTCCCCCATGATGTATGGGACAATATTTTTAAAAGATTCAGAGCCTCAATATCTTTAGCTTTTAATGCTTTTGGGTGAGAAACCCATGTAAGTCTACAATCAAATATTAAACCTAAAAATTTAGTTTCCCTTACACATGGGATCCGTTGACCTTTAATGTATATATCCGGGTCTGGATGTGCTCCCCGGATACGACAGAAATGTACAATAGTAGTTTTACTTGTCGAGAACTTGAATCCATTCATATCGGCCCACTGGATAATTTTGTCAATTGAGAGTTGAAGTTTTCTCTCAACCATTACCATTCTAGCTCCAGCAAATGATATGAAGAGATCATCCACAAATAATGTTGGGAGAACATCCCGGGAAATGGCTGAGGATATCCCATTAATTGCTAGTGCAAAAAGGGTTACACTCAGCACACTACCCTGAGGAACCCCTTCTTCCTGATATTCACTCTGATAGAGTTTCCCCCACTCTCACTTGAAAAACTCTATGTGAAAGAAATGCCTGAATAAATAGTGGCAGCTCTCCTCTCAATCCCAATTCATGAATTGTTTTAAGTATACCATATCTCCAAGTGGTATCATATGTCTTTTCAAGGTTAAAAAAAGACTGTCACATGGTGCTTTTTTGGAAGCAAACGCTTCACAAATAGAGGACTCAAGTCGTATCAACACATCAGTCGTTGAGTGCATTTTTCTGAATCCACATTGAATGGGTGATAAAATACCTTTCTTTTCAAGGTACCACATCAGCCTTGCATTGACCATCTTCTTCATGGTTTACATAAACAAGATGTCAATGCAATAGGTCGGTAGTTTGCTGCTAAAAGCTTGTCCTTACTGGGTTTTAAAAAGGCTAAAATAATGGCTAGTTCCCAAACACTTGGATAACTATGACCATGCCATATTCTATTAATAATGCTTAAAATAAATAACTTTGTATTAAAATGTACATGCTTAATCATTGCATATAGAATTCCATCGGGTCAAGGAGCTGTATCGTTACAAGTGGAAAGTGCCGAATCATATTCTCTTTCAGTAAAAGGAGAATTATATGACCCTTCCCTTCCTGTTGCGAAATTTAAAATTTTCTTTTCTTCAATGCTCCTATACTGGTGACCAGGACCTACTACACACTTACAAGATACATTTGAAAAATGATCGGCCAGGGCATTGCTTACATCATTTGCTTTAGTCACATACTGACCGTACACTCTCAGCACTGGTGTAGGGTTTGGGGTAAATTTGCCGGCAATCTTTATTTTCCTCGATACAGAAGATGGTGGTGTTTACTGTTAATGGAGGAAACAAATGACACCACGGGACTGGATGTCGTTTGAATAATCCCGTGGTTTTGGGAATCGAATTGATTCCTGCTGCATGGAGAGTTCCATTCAGTAGGTCTATGGCATCATCAATACTTTCAAACTGTTCTGCACTTCCTTTGATTTCACTGAGCTCACAAAATTTAACCCAGTCTGCCTTGTCAAGATTCTATCGTGGCGACCTTTGGAAAGGCGGACCCTTGGTGCCAATCATCTAATGTCCTCCAATCGAAATCAAGAAGGCAGATAGAGCTTGCAATTGAAAGGTCTATGCATAACAAGGTACCTGTCTGAACATGGAAGTTTGTGGGCTCTCCTGTATTAAGGAGTCCCACATCGTCATTCTCCACAATTGATGAGATAATATTGCCCCTTGTGTTTGCCAAAACATCATCCCATAAAGGATGTCTCCATTCATATCTCCCAGTAAGAGAAAAGGTTGAGGGAGTAGTTGAATGACTTCTACTAAATCATCATATAAAATATTATCATTTGGAGGTAAGTACAGAGAGCATATTGTATATTTTCTCCCTATATCGATTTATACAACTACTGCCTGTAGGGTTGTACGAATAGACAAAGGTATTTGGGGAACATCTCGATGACTTCTGCCATGGCTCCATGCTTGTTGATTATATGGTATTCTATAGCTAGCATACTCTCGAGGACTAGGAGTGTTATCATCAAGCTTACTTTCCTGTAGACATACAATTATGGGGGAATGTTCATGAATTAAGATCTCAAGTTCTTCATATTTGTCCCTTAAACCCTGACAATTCCATTGAAAAATGGAGTAGAAAACAATGGATTATTTCTGGAAGACATCTTGTATGAGGTCTTCCCATTAGCAGTTTTTAATCTATTATTATTACCTGTAGGTTTCTTCAGAGATGATCTTGATATGTTGGGTTTTACGTTTGTACTTTTCTTTGTGTCCTTCTGATCTATTTGTTGAGGCAGATGGTGGATCTCAACTTGAATTTCTGATTCATTCAGTTTATCTTCTGGTTCATTAGAAACATCAACAGACAAAACATCAAATTTATTTGATGTCATAACTTTAATGTTTCTAATGGAGGGGGTGAGAGAAATGGAGGTTTCTCTCTTTTACGATTAATAGACGGTGGGTTTCTAGGTTTTTGCACCTTTCCCACTACAGGAGCATCAGGCAAGTTGATTTTAAGTGAAACCTCCATCAAATCAGGCAAGGACATGGCCTGTGAGAGGTTTGTATTAGTTTTTGTAATGGAGGACGAGGGTTGTACAGAAATGGGCAATGCCTTAGTGTTAATACGCCGTGGTAAAGCCTCAGGAGGTAATATGCTTACCTCGTCATTTGACATTTTATCAGATGGTATATTTCTTTTTCTAGAACTATTGTCAGTACAAGGTGGGTTTGATTTTAATGCCTTAGCATAGCTATTTGATTTATTTAATAGTCTTTTGGCATGTCCAACACTTATATGTTCCAAACTAGATTTGTTAAGGGCAGCTTCTTCCAACTTATACCACTAGCAGCTCTTGTTTGTGGATTTATGATTCAAGTTGCAATTTAAACACCTCTCACCAAGTGCGCATTCTCCATGGTAAGATTTGGATCAAATACCACATATTTTCTCATTTTTGCAAACCTTAGACGGGCGTCCAAATTTAAAACAATTAAAACACTGCAGTGGCTTCTGCTTGAATGGTCGTACTTTAATTATTTCGTTTTGAATAGTAATATGGAATGGTACATCAGCATCTTGGAACGTAAGGATTATCATTGCTGTACCCGGGGACTTTGTGAACTTTCCATACATTTAGTGGACATATGGCCAGTATCTCCTCCTCTGTAAATTCATATAGATCTCTGTTAAAAACTACCCTCCTTCCGTAGCTAAAATTTAGGTGGGATTTGACATCTAACTTAATGTTATCATTACTTGTTTTCATGCTGGACAGTATTACAGACGGTGTACTTGATTTGGCATGGATTAGGAAACTATTTTTTCCAAAAAGAGATATATCATCTGGTGCAATAGTTCCTACTTTTTTTCTGAATTAATTTGCATATTTTAAAATAATTATCTGCTTCAGCTATAAGCCACATAAGTTGGTTTTGGCTTTCTCTGGGAGGGCATAACTATACTATATCTGGGTCTTTTTCCAACATATCGGCAGGCCTATACACATCCAAATCTTTTGGTACCTTATCGCAGAGAGCAGCCGCGACATTCAAGTTATTAATTTTAATATTATTCAAGTTACTTATTGCACTAAATGCTTCGTCATAACTACTGTAAGATATCCATGAATCCCTTGATTCAGCTTCAAGTTTCATCCATAGCATTCAAACGCTTTATATAGATCATCATAATTTGTCTCTATTGAAATTTGGGTAACATGAAGGATTCGAAGTTTCCTTGTGTTACCCAAATTACTCCATTTTTGGATATTAGTAGCATGGTCCTTTCCTGTTCCGAGGTCATCAACAGAATTTTTCCTATTCATATTATGAGAGGTCGTCAACATTGGCGGGGGGGGGGGGGGGAATTCAGAATATCCAGGGGATGGGGAGTCAGTGTTTGAAGGGTTCATAGTTAAGGGTGGGATTTTCTTTATGTTTTTTGTTGGTTTACCTGCTTGAGAATTTTAAGAAAGTATCATACGTTGGGAATGAAATTTACATTCTCCACTATCGGCACAATGAGAGTACAGTATACTTCCCTGGAGGTGCAGGACAACTCAACACCGCCCACTCAACACCGCCGACTCAACACCGCCAACTCATCACCGCCGACTCAACACCGGGACAACTCAACACCGGGACAACTATAAAATCATAAAACACACACATGCAGATTATATATATATATATATATATATATATATATATATATATATATATATATATATATATATATATATATATATTTATATATATATATATATATATATATATATATATATATATATATATATAACTTGTTTTACTTGTCTCTTTTTAATGAACAATGGGAGCACTTCATTATTTCAAATTACTTTCTCTCATGGTTCTTCTTGTAATATATATAAACTACCGATCAGATGCAAATGACCTGTAGATCATATAATTGTTTTGTTTTTCGATATTGAGTATCAGATGAATGTAAATGTTGCAACCAACTTTCTCTTCCAAAAAGCAGACTTCTGTGTAATCCAGGCCCACTATCGCCTATCAAGAAATGTTCTTCTATCCCTTCTTCTGGAATGTAAACCTTGTACTGGTATAGCAACTTTAACTCTCGAAGATCTGCAGGAGTCGGAGGAGGAGCACTTACGACTTTCCTTTGGCGTTTAATCGTTTTTCTCATAGCTGAAGCATCAGGCAATGATCCAAGCGTAATTTGTGATACATTTGCTAATATCTCACTTATTACTACCCTTGGCTTTTCAATGGTGTCTACTGCGCGTTGTTTCAAGGCTGTGTAAACTTTAGCCACTTCAACATAGGGTGCAGATGAATTATGGGAATGCTTGTTTACTTCCTTGATAACAGATCCAAATTTTGTATGAATCCTTGCATTGCACCTAGCACCTTGATCACAACGCCAAAATTTATTTTTATTTAGTTTACTAAACTTATCAAACACAAATAAATGTCCTTCGTATGTAAATTTTTCTTTTCCTCTTTGGCTAAGAATTTCCATTTTGGGCGAGAGGAAAAATTTATATTTCTATATATTTCAGAATTGTCTTCAAAATTTTTAAGTATTGGGCTCAATGTAAAGAGATGGAAACATGCTTATTCAGATTAAGTGAACTGAACTGAACAATATACTAATACCATCAACACTAAAAAGGTAAATCTTATAATCCCTTCAACCACTCAATATCGAAAAACAAAACAATTATATGATCTACAAGTCATTTGCATCTGATCGGTAGTTTATATATACATGTATATTACAAGGAGAACCATGAGAGAAAGCAGTTTGGGATAAAAAAGTGTTTCCATTGTACATTAAATAGAGACAAGTAAAATAAGTATATATATATATATATATATATATATATATATATATATATATATATATATATATATATATATATATATATATATATATGTATATATATATATATATATATATATATATATATATATATATATATATATATATATATATATGTATATATATACATATATATATATACATATATATATATATATATATATATATATATATATATATATATATATATATATATGTGTGTGTGTATATATATATATATATATATATATATATATATATATATATATGTGTGTGTGTATATATATATATATATATATATATATATATATATATATATATATATATATATATATATATATATATATATATATATACAGTATATATATTGTCAAGACAGACAAATTAAATAAAAAATATAGTTCAAGAAATGGGATAAGACAGAGGCTAATCTGCATTTCAAACTTTCTTGTATTTAAATGAAAATTTCACAAGTTCTTTCTTGACACTTCATAAATTTCTAAGTTAATGAAAATTCTGGAAAGCATCTTTAATATCAAAGTGATAAGTGCTCTTACACTGAAAACATTACATCACAATTTTCTTGGGCGAGCATACAGCTAGGAGACGAAGTCTATATAAAAGATTTCACACTTGGACATCTAACTTGAAGACAATCATAAGTTTACACAAAGTTCTTATCTTTGAGTCCATGAACAACGGAGCGACACGAGCCCTTTACTATGACAATGGCTCCCTCCCGACTGACTTCTAGGTGTGGCACTCCGCAAGACGTGGTTATTGTTGTCCGTGGGCAGGTGCCACCTTTCCTAGGGTTGTCCAAGGTCCTTTAATGGGAGAGGTCGGCTCATCAGCGAGCGAAAATACGTTCCGTTTGCACATGACGTCACACCTCGTATAGTCTCCCTTGACAGCATTGACTGACAGGTATACGTAGTAACACGATGCAAGGATACCTTTCCAAAATAAAAATACTCCTTAATATTTTATTTCTATTTTTTTTTTTTTATTAAAGTACAGATTATCCTTAGGGCAGACCATACATCAAAGTTTAATAATAGTCTGATGCTTCTAAACATAGTCATAGGGTATAGATGTATCTTAAAAGGGAACACAAATACTGTAATGTATTGACTGCCACTTGGTACTAAATCCTACACAACGAGTTAAGGATTCTCATTTTATTCCTAACAGATTAACAGAACAAAGATGACAGTTTAATAGTGATGGAATTCAGATAAGCATGAGTTTGTTTCTCACCGAGCCAGGTGTGCACCCCAGGAGGAAAAATTAAGTTGTTGTTTTCATGGTTTTTCTTACTGTACTCCTGCAAGTCCTTTGTTTCTTTTTACTTATGTCGATAATGTTGTTGAGGTGCCGTATTCTAAAAAACACTGATATTTTGGTAAAAAATTCCACAACCTCGTCAGGAACACCAGTGACAGCAGATTTCATTTCAGCAGCCATTGTTTTTGCATTCTGTTCCTGGTCAAAGCCCATATCCATGCATTGCTCAAATAATTTCTCTACAAATTTTTAGTTTAGAAAAAAAATATCGTCGGATGGTGCATAGAGTTTTCCTTCACTGATATAATGGACCCATGTCGCTGACGTCTTACTATCAACAATATACACTAAATTTGGATATTTAAACAAAAACTTTTTTCACTACTTATCCACCGATATATCTTAAGGACTATTCCTCGATAACAGATCCTGTGGTGTCTCTGGATTTCTGACATTTGGCAAATTCTGTTTCCTCAGGGAACATTTCGTCATTCTTAAGATCCACATCAAATTAAAGGTCTCTAAAAATGATGTTTGTCATACATATTTCTAAGGCCAGTTCCCTGTCATGGAAAGATTTATCAGGTCCATTTCCATCACGTTCAGATGATACCATTTCATGGGATAACGGGTCAAGGTTTTCATTTGCCTTATCGCTAACAAGTTCAATATCCCTACTTAGCAAAATGTTTTTCAATCTGTACTTGAAATTAACTGCATCGGGATGATCATGAGAACCCCTCATCTGCCTAATACATCCAAAAAAAATTTCAAGACAGTCTTGATTCAATCTCCTTGTCATAATAAAAGAAATGTCCTGACTGTTTTAGCATGTTATTTAGCCCAATTATTGAGTGACAAGATAATATCACACCTTTTTGGAATTTGTAAAGGCAATTAAATTTTGGATTTTTTACCCTCATTCCCAGCCTAGCATCAACCATTCTTTTTAGAACACTTTTCTGGCTATCCAAATCTCTCACAAATGCATTGCGGGCTGTTATGTCTCCTAACATCATAGAAGAATTCATGACATCAAACCATTCATTCACTGTAGCTATAAAATCGGCAGTTTCCTTCCAACTGTTCCTCTCTAATAAAGCCCCTTTCTCCTAAAAAAATACAATGCCTTAGCACATGACTTTGAAAGTAGCTGTGCAGCATACTTACACGCTGTCTTTGTAAGCCACTTACATTGATATGTGTTTTATTAATTTCATATGCTAAGGCATACTCTGATACCGTTTTCATTAGCATTTCACGGACACAGGCATCAGATACACTATTTACATTTTCCATAAGAAAACCGTGGTCCAGAAAATTATTTATAATTAACTTTATCATATGGGGAGCATCAGCAAATATGAAGACATTCCTGTCAGCACATGGATTTTTAAAAAAGACTTTTTCTGGGTTAAGGGGATCAATCACGAATTCTTTCCAAACCCTCAAATTAGTAGATCCAAGATCATGGACAATTGCCCCGACGGCAAATCCAGCCTTTTCAACATTTACAATGATATCAGTCAGTTTTTTATGCACATTAGAGTCATCATATTGGTAGTATATGGGTTGCTTCCAGGTTGCCGTCAAACCTCTTAACATAACCACTTGAACTTTATCATGAGGTTCATACAAAACATCCATCCCTTTGTCATAAATCCACTTACTAGAAATATTCATTTCATCAAATGAAATAACGGCAAGTTTTTCAATTTCCGTCATTGTTTCTGATTTTGCCCTCATCAGTGACAGAACCGAATGCATAATACACGGCTCACATTTGAGATTTTGCGTTCGTTTATTCAGTGTACTTTTTGATGGCAGAAGAAATCCTCTTTTAGTTCGCAAATATGAATATCATTTGGTGCTCATGCTTCTGAGAGTGAAAGCTAACGATATGTCTTCATCGCTGCATTGACTGACAGACATTAGTTATGAGAGATTTTATCTGTGTTGCTCTTAGCACAGGTTGAAATAACTTATTTATTTCAGTTAATGTGAACTTAGGTTCTGTCACTTCCGTTTCCAAACTAACCTGTTTCAGGAGTTCTTGATCGGTCTTTTCAAAATGTTCTATCTTTTTCTTCTGGAAGAAATGAACGTGACAAATATCAAATAAATCTGCTAGTCAAGTCAAACCTCAGCCACCGTCACCGATAAATGACGTCACAAAAGCTCCGCCCCCATGCGCGTACCTCACTGATGAGCCGACCTCTCCCATTAAAGGACCTTGGGGTTGTCGAGGTAGTAGTCCGTTCTGTTACGACTCGGATGTCCTTCGTCTCCTTGCTGCAGCTTTCCCACACAATCTGTAAGAACAATGAGGTGACAACAAAAAGCCCTCAGTCAACAGATTGAGAAGGCAACAGCATCCTGTCGCCAGTGGAAGCTGAGGTAGCATACATTCCCAAGCGAAGCCAGCAGGCAGAGGTCGTTTACATGACCCCAAACAGGGGTTTCAAGCATTGACTACGTGACAATATATATATATATATATATATATATATATATATATATATATATATATATATATATATATATATATATATACACACAGTATATGTAGATATATATATATATATATATATATATATATATATATATATATATATATATATATATATATATATATATACACAGTATATGTATATATATATATATATATATATATATATATATATATATATATATATATATATATATATATATGTATATATGTATATATATATATATATATATATATATATATATATATATATATAAATATATATATATATATATATATATATATAATATATATATATATATGTGTGTGTGTGTTTTATAGTTTTATAGTTGTCCTGGTGTTGAGTTGTTCCGGTGTTGAGTTGTTCCGGTGTTGAGTTGTCCCGGTGTCGAGTTGTCCTGGCGTTGAGTCGGCGGTGTTGAGTTGTCCCTTTCCCACCTCCCAGATGGTCCACTCCATACCCTACCCGAAAGATAGCACCAAAACAGATATAGAGGCACAGGTGTAAGCTAAACCTGCCTGTTAAGACTGAGACCAAGGAAATATGGAATCATCCTCCCCATATCTGTAATGATGGGCTTCCGGCCACAAGCCAAGAGTCCCACCTCAAGGATTGGATCCCCCGGATTCCGATGACCCAACCCTTGAGAGTAGTTCCGCCAAAAAGGTCCAAACCATCTTCGGGATGGCTGAGGTCATCCAATACTCTCATATATAGCTTCGAATGCAAATACCTCCCAACCATGATCCCTTCTCCCCTTCATCTAAGCAGGTAGTAATAACGAATGTGGAAATGTCACGCCATTTAAGTAAAATAAAAATAAATAAATAAATGAACAAATTAAATGTATATATATATATATATATATATATATATATATATATATATATATATATATATATATATATTTATATATATATATATATATATATATATATATATATATATGTATATGTATATATATATATATATATATATATATATATATATATATATATAAACTTAAAAGAAATAATACTCATAGAGTTAGGATAGCAAGACAAAAGAAAGATGATAAAATTAGGAGAGGGTCAAAGTAATATTGAGCTGAAGGAATAGAGGAAAGGGAGAGAAATTTAGATTCGAACTTGGGGAGCAATTTTCCCAAGTTCGAGAGCCCGCTTGCCCGTCAAAATTCTTCAACAATATGAAGAAACCACATGACTGCGTCGAGGCATTCTCTCATTAAGAGAGAGAGAGAGAGAGAGAGAGAGAGAGAGAGAGAGAGAGAGAGAGAGAGAGAGAGAGAGAGAGAGAGAGAGAGGGGGGGGGGTTAATAAGAATTTATTTAAGCTTACAAGCAATTAAATTTTAGTTTTAAATGTAGTACCAAAAAGTAACCTAATCCTAAATTATATTTGTATTCAATATATTTGTTTACATTGCTTATGCAGATAGCTGTAGATCGTTGGTGTCAACAACTGATTCGTCTGTTGTTGTTGTTGTTGTTTGATACGTATTTTTATTAAAAAAAAAATTGGGCTAGAGTTCATTGAACAGTGTTCCTTTTTTTCAAGGATTACGTGATAGGGAGCAAAATCATATCAACTATACTCTGTTAACTATATGTGAGCATAATCCTGATACCGACGGAACTTTGACAACCTTGTAACATTTGAGTACTGTATTTTTAAAAGTAAATTCCGTGTAACAAGGAAAACGGTATAAACTCAAACATCTCATAATGTAAATAGGAAAGTGAATGTACTTCAACCACTATTTTGATGGTAATACAAATGATAGTCAATGATGATAATATGTAAATATAATATAGATAATAATGATAGTGATAGTAATAATATAGTTAATCTCAGCGGAGAGGGAAATAATATGGAAAAATATGTTGACTTAGAATAAGATGTGTATCTTGAAGGTTGACTGATATCTTAGTCTAGGTGCTCAAATTCTTATTCCTTATCAATACATTATTGAAGAAATAATTTTCCTATGATTTCACATAAATGAAGGTAACAAATTTTATATGCTACATTTAAGCGACTAGAATCTGTGGGTCAATTTCATTTCATATCTTTTGTAAACGTATGTTAGAATTATTATTATTATTATTATTTCCACTTCTTTAAGGTTGTTTTTGCCAACTTGTTTTGTTGTGTGGAATCACTATGTCATTGTGGACTCAATGATGATGATGTTAATTATAATTTTTATTATTACTATACAAGGAAAAGAAGTATGATTAGAAAAATTATGGTACATGTGAAGAGTAAAACAAAGGCTAAGCAGAACTTTGTGTTTGTTGTTTAAAAAAAAAAAAAATGTAAATACCAGCATTGGAGTTTTCTTCTAATATTTAAATCTATTTACAGATCCTTATCAACTTAGAAATGTTGCATTTACATTATCTAATAGTCGATTGGGTGAATTACATCACCGTCTGGAAAAACTTCGAGTTTGTGTTGGTGCTGATCAGTGTGATGATTTACCAAACTCACAGGTAAGTTCACCATCATCATCATCATCATCATAATCATCCAAGCTTTTAAACGAGTTTAAATATAAAAATGCAACAAAGACGAGGATTTCAACAAAGAAAGCTCCCCAGCAATAAACTACTAAAAACATAAGAGGACACAGAAAGTTATGTGTGGTACAATGCCTTTATTTTCATAGAAAACAGATACAAATGCATTTGATATAAAAGTGATAGTGAAGATTGATATAGATATGAAAATACATATTAACAAAGCATTTGTATTCATCTATAATTAAACATATTCTTTTTAGGGAACTTAAGGTTACTATACAGTATACACTTTTCACATTATTTTAGCTTGAAAAAAAAATCACATCACATATTTCTTTTTACATAGAAAAGAAAATATGGTCTTCATTGAGTAGTATACTCAGTGACATTCCTATAAAACTTTAAGTTAATCAAATATCAAAATATGGGAAACTATTCCCTGAGATCTCAGAAGACTTAGATTTAATGAAAAATTACTTTAATTTTATCAGGGCTATCCAAAACCCCTAGGAGTTCTGGAAATGCCTCTATCTTTTAACTGGTGTCTTCCAGTGGCCAAAAACTTCTTGAAAGACATACTAAGAGAATATTGGTGGGAACTTGAATTCACATATAAAGTTATCTCCATTCATCTTATATACATTACCAGAGCTGTATTCTACCAAATATGACCCAAGGGCCACCACAAGCACTTTCCTAGGTTCCTTACTTTAACGCCGAGCCACGCCTCGCTTCCAGGGCAAAACAGTCCCAGACTGAGACTCGATCAGAGAGATTACCTTTTGTCACAGTTGATACACAAATACTTTATTTAAAGGGGAAAAAACTTTTATGAAAATGGTCTGTGGTATCTTAAGATATTATAACACAATAAATGTTTGTCATATAACACCAAGTTATCGTATTCATAGTATAAAAAAGAACCAATTGAATAGAAAAATTCCGTAGCAAGCAGAATGATATATCATGAAACTCGAATTCCCTGATGGCACATTTCCAGTGAACTCAAATACCAAACTGGTTCCCTTAGGTTTATTGTTTCCAAGTGTATGTTAATTACTCGAAATGACAGCTTTTATGGATGTCCTGATCCTAAACTAAAGTTCCTAATGCCAGAAAATGAGTAAAGGGCATATTGAACTATTGTTTGGTCGAATAAGAAATAGGGGAAAGTGTAATGATAATGCGATTGCTCATCAGTTCTGTACGGACTATAAAAGTATTGTCGTGCATATTAATGTGCAAGATGTGTTTAGCAGCAACAGCAGAGTTTTTAATCAGTTTTGATACAGTCAACATCCAGTCTTGGTAATTATTACAATGATAAACATACGAAACCTTAGAGGTTGTGACAATAAATTCATCTACAGGCAAAAGAAAAATTTCTGATCAATAATTTTTTTTTTTAAACCCGTGGAGATGTGTACATGTATATTCCAAGTACACACCATCTTTCGTTTTGCATGAGCGCCATTGTAGTGTACATATCGGGATTTTTAGTGATTCATGTAAAAAAGTTGTTGGATGTGAAAAATTTACAAAGGCTCTGATTGGTAAAAACGATAATTCGTTAAAATCCCTAATCTCATTGAAAAGTAAAGGCATACTAATTCACCCACAACTTTAAAATATGCTCTGTACTATTTACATAACTACTATAGTTCCCAAATTAAACAGAAAATGTATAAAAGATATGGATGTGGGAAATTATAGTTTGCGTGCAAACCGATGTTTTTGCCTGTATAGGCCCAGCCTCACAGATTAGTACAGCGCTGACCAAGTATACTCTCTCCAATCTTTCTTCCCTCCAAGGCTTTGACCATTTATAAGTCCTAAACATATCTTCATCCAAATTATCTAAAACTTTGGCATGATTACTTTTTGATAAGTATTAGCTCTAGAATTTTAGGTTTCATTAAATCTTCATATGTAGTTAATATAGTACAGAGTTTTCAGCCAAATTACAACTGTAAAGGACTGACATTTTCAGCAATCAGAGTATATCTATAATATAAAAGGAAGTCGCAAACATTTTTGTTATCATTTCTCTATGTTCATTTTTCATTAATATTCTTAAATCTTGTAAACTTCTTTCAGCTAAATCGTCAATTGTAGGATACCTAGGAGAAAAAAGTAGTGTGGTGTATAGCCTGCCATAAGTATTACAAAACATTTTCTAGCCATGAACTGCAGCCTTTTTCCACATTGTAGTTTTTGGAGTATCATGCATAGCAAATTTACATTTGCAATATTTTATGACATTTACCTAACAGACTTCAAGCTCATCAAATCCTATTTATTTACTATGATCATCAACAATAAGGAAATACATTCGGCTGTGCAATTCAAAAAGGTAAGCACTTAAATTTTGCCAAGGCAAATCAGGAATATATTGCATCAAGGGTTCCCTTACTTGGTTACAAAAAACGTTACATTTATGACAGGAATGAATTAAGTCTTTAATTTTCACGTTCATTCCTGATCAGCATCTTTGAGATCGGGAGTTGTAACAGCTCTCGCCCACGTATCCTACCCTATCCCTTATCCTTCGAGACAACGTTAACTCTATTCGGGGAAGGATAACCATGGCTTGTTATTAACACGTCCCTGATTTATACACGATATCTTTCGGGATATTCACTCCGGTGGTAAAGAACTCAGTGATACCTCTAAGGTAAATTTCTCTAGTAAATCACTCACAGAAATAAGCCAAGTAGAAACTGCCAATGAGGAACTTCCATCAGGACATGTCTTAAGCCCAAAAAATTATACAATCACTTGTTTCACTAGAAATTAATTTATGAAGATATTTAATTCAGACAATTAATGAATAAATGACACTTTAACACTTATAGAAAAAAATCAGAATTACGCTTACATATACTTAACTGTTACTCTTATGACCTTAGGCTGACACAAGGTTACCGAACGGTTAAGCAAAATAATTACACTTCACTGTTTAACCTAATCTCACAGGGCCAGATACAAAAACTAATTGATTTTTATAGTATACTGAAACTCACATATACACGGCACTTCTATTAACTTGAACCACAGAAGTTCCAATGTTTGAACAAACTCTATTCACATTTGAGAGAAAACACTATGCACATTGGAGAGGAAAACACTATGCATGTTGGAGAGGAGATACGTAGAGGCTGAATAGATGCTGGAGAGGACTGTCGGACGATAGCTCTTCTGAGGGTTAGGCTGGATCTCTTCTGCTTCCTCTGCATTACTAGGCCCTTATTTATTAACTTAATTCGTTTTAGTAACTTTTAGTAAATCATTCTCGTGGGGGGGGGGCATGGCTCTAGCAGCATAAGGTTACCAACACAGCAATTTGAAAAAGGGTTACTACCGTTGCTTGCGAGGCAAATCACTCGGGTAACTTCGCCCACCTCCACTCATAACATTAAAAAAAGAATAACATCTAGTCTAGAATTTTTATGCCTCTTCCAACCAAGTGGAAACATGAGGCAATCCCTAGCGGGTGTGTCATATAACACCTTTTAACAAGTTACATAAGATTTTGTAACAAAACTACGTGAAATGAGAATTTAATTCTTTAGAATGATTTAAATTTACATATAGGAAACTGAAGGAAAATACATTTACATATATGACAATAGTCTTATGTAATTTACGTACATTACTTAATACTACATTAGTGGAACTCACCTCACGAGCTGGCTATACATCTCTTAAATACACAAATAAAATACATAAATAAAATATTCTACTCTCATGAAGACCAGCTTCGTAAGAATGTACATATATATATACTGTATATATATATATATATATATATATATATATATATATATATATATATATATATATATATATATATATATATATATATATATATATATATATATATATATATATATATATATATACTGTACATATTTATATATATATATATATATATATATATATATATATATATATATATATATATATATATCTATATATATATATATCTATATATATATATATATCTATATATATATATATATATATATATATATATATATATATATATATATATATATATGTGTGTGTGTGTGTGTGTGTGTGTGTGTGTGTGTGAATGTAAATTTGTGCTAAACTTTGACCTTGAGCTAATTAATTATTTACAAAGTTGACATGCCCTTGGTTTGATCCTTTCAGATGAGAAATTTAGTTACCTTTCCAATTATTATTATTATTATTATTATTATTATTATTATTATTAGTCAAGCTACAACCCTAGATGGAAAAGCAAGATGCTATAAGCCCAGGGGCTCCAACAGGAAAAAATAGCCCAGTGAGGAAACGAAATAAGGAAATAAATAAATGATAGAAGAAGTAATGAAAATTAAAATACAATATTTTAAAAACATTACGTCAAAACAAATATTTGATATATAAACTATAAAAGGACTTATGTAATCCTGTTCAACATAAAAACATTTGCTGCAACTTTGAACTTTTGAAGTTCCACTGATTCAACTACCCGATTAGGAAGATCATTCCACAACTTGGTCACAGCTGGAATAAAACTTCTAGAGTACTGTGTAGTAATGATCCTTATGATGGAGAAGGACTGACTATTAGAATTAACTGCATACCTAGTATTGCGAAAGGGATGGAACTGTCCCGGAATATCAGAATGTAAAGGATGGTCAGAATTATAACAAATCTTATGCAACATGCATAATGAACTAATTGAATGACAGTGCCAGAGATTAATATCTAGATCAGGAATAAGAAATTTAATAGACCGTAAGTTCCTGTCCAACAAATTAAGATGAGAATCCAGACAGGAGAACAATGCTCGAAACAAGGTAAAATGAAAGAATTTAAACACTTCTTCAGAATAGATTGATCACCAAAAATCTTGAAAGACTTTCTCAATATGCCAATTTTTTGTGCATTTGAAGAAGACACAGACCTAATGTGTTTCTCAAAAATAAATTTGCTGTAGAGAATCACTCCTAAAATTTTGAAAGAGTCGTACAAAGTTAAAGAAACATTATCAATGCTGAGATCAGGATGTTGAGGAGCCACAATCCTTGACCGACTTACAATCATACTTTGAGTTTTGTTAGGATTCAACTTCATACCCCATAATTTGCACCATGCACTAATTTTAGCTAGATCTCTATGAAGGGATTCACCAACCCCAGATCTACCTTCAGGAGGTGGAATTAATGCATAGAGAGTAGCATCATCTGCACATGCAACAAGCTTGTTTTCTAGACCAAACCACATGTCATGTGTATATAATATGAAAAGTAATGGGCCAAGAACAATACCCTGAGGAACACAAGATATCACATTCCTATACTCACTATGGTGCCCATCAGCAACAACTCTTTGCGATTTATTATTTAAAAGTTCAATAATGATGCTAAGAAACGACCCACCCACTCCCAACTGTTTGAGTTTGAAAACAAGGGCCTCATAATTAACATGGTCAAAGGCAGCACTAAAATCAAGGCCAATCACACGAACTTCCTGACCACAATCAAGGGATTCCTGTATAGCATTGGAGATTGTAAGAAGGGCATCACATGCTCCAAAGCCTTTACGAAAACCAAATTGCAAACTAGGAAACAGATGATTACCTTCAGCAAACCTATTAAAACGTTTTGACAAAAGACGTTCAAAAACTTTAGATAATATGGGAGTTATGGAAATTGGGCGGTAATCAGTTTGACTTGAGCTACCACAAAAACATTTACATAGTGGAGTAACATTACAAATTCTCCAACAAGGGCTAAAGGCAATCTTTATTTTTTCTATCATTATTTATTACATAGTTTATAATGCAAAAAGTGGCAGAAAGGTTATTTTTACAGTAAGCTGAATCAAAGTCATCTTTTTTGGGAGAATTTGATGAGTACACAGATAATGGGTAATACTTGTATTTCTACATTTGCAAACAATTTCAACTTAATGTTTCATATATTATTTGAAAGGACATTCTTTACATTTTTGCATAGTAAAAAATGTATTATGAACATTTCGATATAATAAAACTTTATCGAAAATAAAGTTGCATAAAGACTATATTGTTGATGAATTGCATAGGAAATATGTTCTATTGAAATCTTTATTGTTTTAGCATTATGCATTACTTATTATTACCAAAAATGACACATTCCATGAAAAATAAAGTCCTCTAACATAATTGTTATATTTTTTATGATCACTGTAATGTTAAGAAGTAATTTTCAAGGTTGTATATTGATTAAATTTTAGCAAGATATTAAATATACATGCCTATCACTCATATTTGATGTAAAATTAGGAAATCTTAAATTAAGGATTATATGTATTCAGAGGGCTTATATAAAACTCCAGTTTATTAACCATTTTGTGTTCTCTTCATCCACTCTACTGTATTTTCCTTTGCCTTTTACTCACTGATATTCTTGTATCAATATAATTTCAGAGTACAGAGAGTGAAATACAAGAAAGGGTTCCTGTGCAAGATCTCATGAAAACCCATGCAGTCATGAATAATGCAGTGCTGCCAGTTAGACGCTTAACCAAGGCAGAACGAATGCAGGAGAGGGAAGAACGTCGTAGGTTAAGAAAATTATCGAAGAAATATAGAAGTTAGTATGAAGTAATACCAGAACTTTCATTTTTATGGAGGACCCAAGATATTTTTATGAACTTAATACTGTAGCTATGCTTTATGTTTGTGATGTAGCCATGCAGCTGAATAAGTTAGCAATTGTCTTTATATGTTGCCAATAATGTTCATATTTAAGGAAAACATGAATAAAAAACAAAATTTAGTACTGTAAAATTATTAATGTACCATGGACTCCTTATAGTTTTATCATTTTTTTGTTATTCACAATTATTTTCAGGGAATCAGTTGTATGGATCCAAAAATAGACAAGTACTAGATGCAGTAGGCTCAGGTGAGCACAAAGTACGACTTCCCAGAAAGAGCCGCATCGATAAAGAGAGAAGACGTCAAAGGCAAAGAGAACGTAGGGACCGTAGAAGAAAGAAGAAATCAAGAAGGAATACAAAATTAAGACAAGATTAGTATTTGATAGATTTCAGTCAGTAACTATAAATCCTTTTTTCAAATGATTTCAGAATTTATTAGAATACTTTATAATGGAATCATAACCTTCTTTATAACAGCAAGGTAACCAATTTACATGTGTAGCCTATGGCTTTAATGTGTATCAGTGTATAAAAGTACAGTAATTACATTTAGGGTAATCTCTCATTGCATTCATGAATTACATCCAAATTAAATGTTTTCATTTCTTAAATTTCATATTCATCAGACTTGTTAATGTCATTGATGGTTAACATAAACAATGTAATTTGACTGTATCATACTCATTATGCATGTTCAATAAATATATAGATGCTATTAGATTTAGAAATGTCTGTGAATAGAATAAATGTATTTATTAACGTGTCCTATTCTAATTCTGTAAAGCTTGATATTTGATCAGGTGGTATCATAGGAGGAACATACACATCTTGTTATCAAACAAATTCCACAAGTACTGCACGCTGGTTATAGATTTTAATAATAACTCATTCCCTTTGATTTTTCCATTATTTAGGAAAACTTACTCTAGATAAGCACTTGTCCTGTTTTTATAACATTATAATAGAAACAAACTTTAGACATATTTACATGAGATGCTTGTACTTATTTCTCTAGCTTCATACCAAATTTAAAGTACTGTAAGTATACTAACTTCATACTGTGCTTTATAATTATTATCATTTTTTTTTTAATATAACATGAACAATTCCAGTTGTATATTCCACTGTACTGGGTATTAAGTCTTGATTGTTTTAAAACTTTGCCATTTCTTAACTCTTAATAATCAAGGTTTTGAAAGTTTATTGCTAATCTTCTTAGTTAATACTGTCTATGTGAGGTCCTTTATTGTACACATAACATTTATTTCTTGTAGAAATTACTGTGCTTTACAAATTCTACAATAGTCTTATTGCTTGAGGCTTAGTTAAGAATGTATTTCATTGTCTAGTATGGTCCCATAAAATTTTATATGGTCACAGTCACTCATCCAATGGATGATAATTTTTTTTTACAAATTGGTCATGGGTTCTAATTTCAAAATAAAATGTATGAAATATTTCTTGGTGTAACTGGACAATTGTTTTTAACACTGTAAATATACAAGAAATATTTTGGCTGTTTAATTTCCTTTTAGAAGGTGTGTTGGAAGAGCAGCATTTATCTTTATCTGCTAAGCATATAGAATTAATTGTCGTCCGTGAAAATTGCAACCAGGAAAGATAAGAACCATTGGAATTTTTCTAAGGTCAAGGCTTAAAATTGTGGGAAATAATGCTTCAGAAAGAAGTTGATAACAAACAAGATTGTAGAAGCTTATCGTGAGGAAAAATATGAATGGCACTTAGAAAAATATTTCACCTCTTGTACTGGGGAGGGATTGTTAACTTGACTTAGAACACTGCAGGCTGATCCAATAGTTATGAATAAAAATATGAAAAAGTGACAATCCAATGAATATAGAAACATGGTTGAGCAGTGAATATGTAAATGAGGATTATGAAGAAGGTATCAGCACTGAAAGAGGTCATACTAAAGTGTGACATCATTGAAGGAATATGGAAAAAGAGACAGATGTATAAAGGGCACCTAAAAAGAAAGAATTTTCTACCACTAGCAAAGGATAGGCATCAAAGGAAGTAGATAGTCATAAATAGAAAAGAGGAGAGAACAATAGAATTTGAAAGTATTCAAGATAGCAAAGTGGCTGAAGGCAGATGAAAATTATGTACCAGAATAAAGGAAAACCTGGCAAAGAAGAATAAGAACTAGAACAATGGAAAGTGTCTTCTGATAATGATATACAAAGGGAGGAAGATGAATTGCAGTTCAGAAATCATAGAGGAAAATGACTGATTGAAGTACTAGAGGAAAGGAAGAGAAATAAATAAACTGCTCCACATCAACCTCCTTCCCATCCTAAGACAGTCACGAGACTTGAGCTACAGTACATGTCAAATCCCTGCATGAGCAGGATTGGTCATTTGTAATTAACAATTGCACCACTTTAAATCATCCTTACAATTTAATACTATTCTAGAATTGGCACCACCACCTATATGATAGTAACCAATATGATAAATCTGACTTAAAATAACAAACCAAAATTCTATACCTAACATTACATAAACAGTACATTGAGACTCAACTCTGTATTTAAGGATATCCCAGAAAGAGAACGAGAAGGAGCTAACTTTGCTTGTATAATCAATAGTAAGATTACATGGAATGCTCTCTCTCTCTCTCTCTCTCTCTCTCTCTCTCTCTCTCTCTCTCTCTCTCTCTCTCTCTCTCTCTCTCTCTCTCTCTCTCTCTCTCTCAGAATACTGGTCTTAGCCATATTGCAGGAAAAAAAGGCCAGAAATTACATCCATACTACCTCTGGTTGACATGTACGAACATTTTTTTAAAAGAGGACAGGTCCTAACCATGTTAATAAGAGTAATGCTCAGAAATAGAAAAAAAAAAATCAAATAAAAGCTGTTGTAAGGCAATTGACTAAAGTCTAAACCAATAGTGTCTAAAGATAAGAATTATGAAGCTCTACAATTTCTCGCCGAACTAAGTTTTTCAACATTTTATCCTTATATAACCATGAACAAACATGACAGAACTGAACGCCTGACCAGGTGCACTATCATCTGTTTAAATTATGGAACCAGAAATAAAAACCTCCAGTATTTATACAAATCCAATAAAAGATGAAAATAGCATCAACTAAAGTTATTTAACAGTAGATTATTATGTTATTGGTATTTACGTTTCAAATTATGGGTCCTAACAATTCCTGTAAAATTGTGCACTTTAAATTTAATGAGGGAAGAGATGACTACTCTAACCCAGGAAAAACTTTAACAAGAAGATCAAGTATTAAACACTATGGTATTCTATGACATAGAAATATTAAGGACTCTGAGTCCAAAAACAGATTTACAACTGAAACTTGATTGAACCATTCTTATTCAAGTAAAGCTTTACTTTAGTAGCAGGATATTAAACCAATTCGGAAGAATGTATCTTTATCATGACTCAAACCCACTTATTTATATAGAGTTTTTCATTCACAATTTATCATGTCTCTTAAATTATTAGAATGAATAATTTTCAAATCTAAACCTACTGATATAAATGTTCTATAAAATTCCATGCATGAAAGTCCTTGTAAATGTTAAAACCACATCTAAGCTGCTTAACAAGTAATTTAATGAGGAAAAGACTGAAATCCTATCCAATCCCCATTGATGAGGATAAATCAAATCCAATAAGGTTGAGAAAAATTATGTAAAAAGTCATTGCCGAAATTGATAATTTCTCTTCAAACCCCATATATTGTAGACACTTTGGAAAATTATTTGTTTATGTTAGATAATGGATGCACCTCATTAACCAATCATAACAAAATTGCTAATGATTTCAATAAATTTCTCTTTGAAAAATATTCCGCATCTAAAGTGACCAGAAAAAACCTTTAGATTGAATAAATTTAGCACATGGAGTTCCATAAGATAACACAGATTCTTTGGAGGATATGGTGTCTAGCTGGTAATGGGTTGGGTATTACTGTCATTAATGGCAACATAAGTGGAAACCGTTGTCAAAGAATCCAAAAACAGATGTATGAGAGTTACTGAATTTTGGAGAATTGATTTAAGTAGTTTACCACTACCTGAGATGCTATGAAATTAAATAACATGTTAGTTTCATGTACTTTAAATGTAATGTATGAGGAAGTATTTCAAAAAGCAAAGTAAAGGAAATATAGCTTAGACTATTGTCTCATTAATTCATAATTACATCCAAGATGTTGCATACTTCATGCAAGGTGAAATCAAGTAAGATCTTAAGTGTGGAAATCAGACTTGTTTTACTATTTCCAAATGGGTAGAAGAAATATGCTTCAATAATAGAATTGAAGACCTGTATTCAAAACACCTCCACCCCATGATCTTAATAAAGACTCCTCTAGCAGAGAAGCTGGAGGATCGCCACGAGGTTTAATTCTGGTAACTAAGGTAGATTTTGATTGCAATGACAGATTTTTTCAAATGGAATTTCTTATTTCAGTGCTTAGCTAACATTCATGGTGCTCTACCTTTAACGAGCAAACTTGAAGTTAGAGGACTAGTAGTGGTTTGTATGATTAGCCCTCCTGTCTTATACCTCAAGAAAATCTTCCTTAAATGGCTGCCAGAAGTCATACTCCAGAAACCGTCATTCTCATTTTATCCCACTGCTACTAGATGTGAGGAGGATGGTAGAATCCAATGAATGTTGGATAAACATTATAATGAATTATTTTATTTCAAAAATTCTATTTATTTCAGTGAGAATTACCCAACATTCAATGTCGATTCCCATACTCTCCGGAGGCAAGTAATGGCAAACATAGGGATATACATAGAAATACACCCTAAAATACGAGATAAATACTAAAAATACTCTGGAAGACTCTTATTCTGAATTCAACCATCCAGCAACTTATCCTGAGGCAATCTAAGGTTGAGAAAGACCTTATAACTTTACATTTAATTCCATTAGAATAGTTAGAAGACTGGCAAAGCCAAGGACTCTCTTTACCAGCATAAGTAACACTAACAAGAACCGAACAAGGGCTAGTCAAAAAAACATCTCTAAAGAAGGCTACCTTTACTCAACCCATAACTTCATCACCTAATAAAATATACTATAGAAAGGAGAAACAGAAACCATGAAAGGAAGAGATTACCCGGTGACTGGAAAATTTGTCTTGCCACAACAAAGCTCCCTAATGACCAATAGTGATCATATATTGCTTAAATATCCTTCATTTATAAGGTAACAAAAACTGAATTACTCCTTCAATGGCCTTCACTCATTACCTTTAGTAGGGAACGATATTTCATGGAATTAGAAGTAACCATGATTTCTTAATTTGAGGAAGCATCTATGATTAACTTCAATAAAAAGGACATGGTGTTATTTGACACAGAATAAGAATTGTCTTAAAGTCTGCAAAAAAAATTCTTGAAATTTTCCGTAAGCAAACTGCTCTCTTCATGAACTTTTTTAATTACCTAGCTGTACTGACATTTTACGAATATTTCTTTCTATTCTAGTGTCTGGGGAAAGAATTGAAAATATCTATAATAATTTTTACATTTTGAGTCATTCTTTGCTCTAAATGCTGGTAATAGAGAAGGAATTACAGTGAGACCTCGGTCTTTGCTGATTTAGTCATTGCAGTTTTGGTAACCTACATAATATTTAGATCTGGGAAATATTCTGGAAAATACTTTTGAAGAATCGTGGACCTTCACTGCGTCATCTTTGTTAGAATTGCAATGTTCTTGTTCCCTTGTTTGTTCTCTTTCCATTTTACCTCGCTTACTGTATTGTATACTGTTTGATGCTCCTGTAGTAACAAGATACTACCCAGTATTGCAATACTGTAATAATAATATTAATAGTGAATATAATAATAGTAGTAAAACAGTAATGAAAAATAAACAAATATACATAATTACTTTATTTTTAGCACAAGCAAACCCATTACATAGAAATTTCAATAATTAAAATTGATAAAAGAGGATCTTACTTACAGTATCTTTCAATGAAATACGACAGTTTTAATCTAAAATGTAAGATGAAAAAACTTATTTGTATTCATAAGCAGTTTTTCTCTTTCACTATGAAATAAAGACAATAATTTTGAAATTTACTTGTTCTTATTTAATTATCATATGCTTGATTCATATTCTTTAACATATATTATGTTGTATCAAGTACTGTAGAAAAATAATGATATAATTTATAAAAAATTTCATGATAATTAAGAAATTAAGTCTTTTCTTATTCATTAACAAAAATATTTGTACATTTTGTTTGAAGAAAGCTATTTAAAGCTGCCATGACAGGATATTATTATCATTATTAATTGCTAAGTTACAACCCTAGTTGGAAAAGCAGGATGCTATAAGCCCAGGGGCTCCAACAGGGAAAATAGCCCAGTGAGGAAAGGAAACAAGGAAAAATAAAATATTTTAAGTACAATAATAACATTAAAATAAATATCTCCTATATAAACTATACAAGCTTTAACAAAACAAAAGGAAAGGAAATTAATAGACTAGTGTGCCCGAGTGTCCCTCAAACAAGAGAACTCTAACCCAAGACAGTGGAAGACCATGGTACAGAGGCTGTGGTACTATCAAGACTAGAGAACAATGGTTTGATTTTGGAGTGAACTTCTCCTAGAAGAGCTACTTACAATTAGCATAGCTAAAGAATCTCTTCTACCCTTACCAAGAGGAAAATGGCCACTGAACAATTAGAGTGCAGTAACCCTTTGGATGAAGAAGAATTGTTTGCTGTTGTCAGCTGTATGAGGGCAGAGGAGAATATGTAAAGAATAATCCAGACTATTCGGTGTGTTTGTAGGCAAAGGGAAAATGAATCGTAACCAGGGAGAAGGATTTAATGTAGTACTGTCTGGTTTGTTAAAGTACCCCATAACTCTCTAGTGGTAGTATCTCAACGGGTGGTTGGTGCCCTGGTCAACCTACTACCTATGAAATATGTTCAACTGTACTTTAAATTTGTTTTGTTTACCACACTCCAGCATAATGAAAAGAAATTTATCTTTAATGAACAACCAGTTAGCTTAGAGAACACTTATTTCAACATCAACCTTTGTATCTTACAGCAGTGGGTTTTTACACATTGAAAAAAAAAAGTGAATTTTATAACAACACATTTCAAGTAGTTTACATGTATTATGATATCTTTAAAGAGCAATTTTTTTTTATTCTCAAAAAACAGATTTTGACATAGGAAAAATCTATTTTTGGGTGAGATAGCCGTGTTGTCCTGATGGAGGTTCCTCAAAGGCAGCTTTCTACTTGGGATATTTCTGCGAGTGATATACCAGAGAAATTTACTGGTAGAGGTATAACAATTCTAACCTATGGAGCGAATATCCTGAGAGATATCGTGTATACACCAGGGACGTGTTTAAAACAAGACATAGCTATCCTTCCCAAAATAGTTAACCCTGTCTCGAATGATATAGGACAGGATTGGATACTTGGGTGAGCGTGTGTGGACGATTTTTCGAAAAACAATGATTCGAAAACAGTTGTTCAAATATGTATTTGTTCGAATTTACAATTTATCGAATTACAAGATATTCGAATAAGCAATTTATAAGAAATTTATTAGAAATTTATGTTGTTCAAATCCATAGCATACTTTACTTAACCATAAAGGAGAATAGGATTAATGTTAATTAATGATTATTTTAAATTTATTAAAGTTTTATTTACATATCTTTGCACATTTATGTTGAATAAAAAAAAACATTTTAATAGCAATTGAAAATCAATACTGATATAAAAAAAGGAAATCAGACATTTCATTACATCCTTAGATTATGGGCTACTGTACGAAGATACTTGATCTCATTTTGATATTCTTCAAAGTTGTCAACTAGCGTCTTGAGACGTCTCATACTTTCTTTATATTTCTGGGTGCTTCTTTCACATTCTTCGCCTCTATTTAATTTTGCAATTTTGATTTCATTGAGAGATTGTTCTCTTTTAAGTGCGTCGATGAATTTCCCTAATGATGGGTGAGCAGCGCTGACTTGCTGAGAAAATGCTCGATGACAAAATTCAATTGAATTATTTGTCATTGGGAGATTATTCATAACTCTTTCAAAGCAAGACCAAATATCTATATCAAACAAAGGTGACCGACGAGTATTTCGTCTACTTTGTAGACCAAGCCATGTATCTTCAAAATAATCTATTACCGGAAGTAATTCGGATGAAGATAACTCCTGTTCTATCAATTTTTCAAAAGCTTCATGTATAGTATAAAGTTGTTCAAACAGTGTCGGGATAGTTTTGAAAGTACCATCGCTGAACAAATTCTGACAAGAAGTTAAAACATCAATATTTGCATGTGTGGAAAATATTAATATTCTCTCTTCCTCCAGACCCGAGTCAAAAAGAAGAAAATCTTCATTCTTGAAAGCCTTCATATATTCCATTGAAAACAGTATATCCTTCCTATGATTGGGTATAGATAGTACACAATTTTCCTGCGAGTGAACTTTTCTAATTGAGCGTTTAATACTGTTTACAGTTGGCAATTCTTGCGCTCCAGATTCACTGATATCCGAAGATGCATTTGAAATTATATAATGAGGGGAGTCACGTGTACCTTCTGAATCCTTTTTAACTTTTTCCATAAATTTTCGCACTTCTATTTCAGCTGGATCACCTGAATGATTATGTTCTTTAGAGATAGTATCATCTTCTTTTACTGTTATAGCACGACATTTACAGTAATTGCTTGTCTTTAACATATAAATGTCCATTCACCACTCGCATGGGCTTTCCTTTTTCACTCTTAACGAACTCAGCCATTATAGGGTTTAAGAAATTTTTACTAAATAGGAAACCGTCCAAAATAACAATGAGAATTTTAATGTTTATTTTTCAAAGAAGGATTTGCTTACGGTTCATTTTTTTTCCTTTTTTTATAAATGTATTTAAAAGACAAACAATGCAATTGAGTTGTTTCTCATATAACTACTTGTGGAGATTTTTTTATGTGTTCTGAGTGGGAACTTGGTCCGGGAAAGTCTCCTTATGACGGCTACACAAAGTTCAACAGGGGAGGATAATGAGCACTTACTCTCGGGGCACAAATGCCCTGCTAATACTTTACTGTCACAATTTACTAACCTTCACTCTTAAATACAAAAGGGGGAAATTTACTGTCCAGAGGCCGGAAAACTCCAAACGTAGAATTAGCAATAATTTATGGCCTACTCTAGCTTTGTCAGGTCTATAGTCATCTCATTCTCAGGCTCTGTTCCGGCTCCGTCCCAGCTACCCCAATGAGATGCTGGACAGGTATTTTACGTTAATGTAATTAAGACAAAATCCAAAATGGGAGCAGTGATGTAAAGTAGTTTAAAAGTTTAAAGATAAGGATCTTTACCTTCGAAGCAAATATATTAATGCAAAGTACCTCGCTGTTACCACCTATAGACTTACTTAGGTTTACTCTTCAAATATTCCCAGTTTAAACATTAAATAAATGAGGGAGCAAAAATACTAAAGAGGTTTAATTAACCTAATATTGATTTATTTCACAAATTTACATTAAAAGAAACGGACATCTTAACAACACAAAAAAGGGTATCAAAAGAAATGCAATTCAAATAATGAAAAATACTTGATTAGACGCGTGGTCTACAATAATTAAAAATCAAAATGGGGTCAGGCACGTGGCCCACGTGACCCAGAGACTATGCTAGTCTCAAACCAGAAATTAATATCCAAGAAAAATATATACACACAATCCCACCGCACACAGTCCGAATAGTGTAAAAGCCAGGTTCCCTATAAAGTTGATATTAGTCTAAGCTAAAAAATGAGGGATAACTAAATGGCCATTGATGTAGTACCTGCACTCCTTTGAGATTAGTCCTATGCCCGTGATAGCTGTTGACCTGGTCGCACTTTGCACTTTGCACTCTTGCCTGGCTCACCCCAAGAATCCTCGTTTGTGGTAATTAAGGTTTCCAGGTTCCACTCCTTCACTGTCTCCAGCCGGCAGCCACAGGACTCGTTGGTGAGTCACGTTTTGGAAGAGGTGGATGGGGGTGAGCCAGAGGTGCACGGATTAACTGACCAGGCAGGTCAGTCGTCCAGGCCGGCTTCTGTTCGAATGGGCCTCGACACTAAGGTCGAGGAGATCACCTGGCTTCACCTTGCCAAACAAGTGACGGTCATGATGCGCTCGGTAATCCATTGGGGGTGCCATATCAGGACTTCAGGACAGGGCAATGTATTTTTGCAAGGAGTGCAGAGGAGGCAGGATTTTGTACTAAATACTTTAGAGAAATCTTGCTGCTCTAAGGGAGTTTATATACACAACAACCCTACCTATTCTGGCTTGCTAAAAATTAATGATTTAAATGATTAATCAGCAATGGACTGGTGTGATGGGCATACATCTTAAAATTAACAAACCTTAATTGGTATTGAGAAATATAAGATGCATTAATTTAGCAGTATTGGAATTTAATCTCGTCCCACGTACTTTAAGGAAAGAACCAACATACGCCGGGGTTACTACAAAGGCCCTCTGTTGTGCGTATCTACGCTGTGACGTCACGAGCATGGTGTGCGCCACTGTCAACAAGTTTAAGTTTAGATTAGTTCTCCCTATGTTTTGTTAAAGAAAACTGAATGTAGAAGAGAACATTTAAGGGGTAGCTATAGTATTAGTAGAAGAGAGCTAAAAATACGATTGAAAGAAGAAGAGTGAAGAAAATTCTTCACACCCAAGGGATAAAGGGGAGAAAAAAGGAAGAGGGGTTAGTTCCGGCAAATGTGATTCAACTACTTGTAAGTATGAGCGAGATAAGCTTCCTTCTCGGCGTTAAAATGTGAACAGTTATTTGACACTAGCATGAATGACAATTCGAGACAAACTAGGTCCATGGGGACATCGTATTTCTGACAGTGAGAGTCTTGGATGTCGTCTTTAATGAAAACGTTTGCAAGGGGAACATTAGAAACAAAACTTATATTCAGCACGAGCTGAAGGATGTCCGGGGGATTAAAGCGATAACGTGACAAAGCATCAAGGCAAAAATGAAATTTATGCTTGCAGGTTAAAGCAAGGGATTGGCCTGGAAAATGCTGCTGTACGACTTGGCAAAAATAATAAAGGCTTACAGTTGTGCCATATATAACAGAATGAAAATAATGAATGACGTTCAATGTACCGTTATCCTCAAGCAAGGTGAATCGTAAACAGGCTCTAAGCTCCGGTGCTAGGTCTACATGTGTGACCTTCGCTAAATCCGCCGTTAGCGCAAAAGGTTCCTTTCTGACTGCTAAAGTCTTAACCTTGCGATCACGCGGCTCGTTCTGAGAGCGGGTTTCAGATTTTGACGTGGATATTCTAGCGTCAAACGGATTGGAGCGGAAGTTACGGGTTTAAGAACTGGACAATCAGGCAACGTGAGCACTGGTCTATGGGATGGTACGACTTTAATGATTGAATCTACAACCGGTACAGGCCTCTTCTGGCCATCACGCACACGGTTAAGTTGGGTCACTGGGTGGTATTCGTGCTATCACTTGGGGGGTCCGTGTTAAGACCCGGAATGGTATTTCCTCCGGGACGAACTGTCACCGGCGGCAAAGACAAAGGGGGTTGAAGACGATCAAACGCTGGTGGCTTAAGGTTTGGAGATGAGGACAGACCAGGTGGGGCTGACACAAAATTACTATTCGTATGCCGTGTTGGCAACATAGTTCTGGAATGGGACGATTGAACAGGTTGGGGAATTGAGACAAAATTATGAACATTGTGCTTGACTGCTGATGTATTAGAAGTAACAATTAGGGTACTATTAATAGCGTTTACAACAGGACGTGTCACTGAAGGTGTCACCCTCGAAGAAGAATTAACCTGATTAGCTTTAATTAGTAAATTGGGATGAGCCATGAGGCTATTAAAACCAATCTCAATTTTACTTGAGTAGGCAGCAAGCACGGGATAATTTAATTTAACAATGGGATGGTCGTAATGACGTCTCCAAAAATTCTTGTAATTACAAAGTTCATCTTTTACTTTACCAATAAGGGTTTTAAAATGATTTACGGCTTCTGGACCCATGCTGGGAAAATTTACAGAAGCAAGAGCATGAAGTGCTAGGTCTGTGTCCTCACAAACAAAGGTGAATGTCATCTCCTGTTCCTTAAGCCTAGCGTTAATCTCCTCGGGGCTGAGCGTTTCCGCCTTAGGCGGTGGAGGGTTGTTTACGTTAAAAGTGAAGTCCGCCATCTTGGATTGACCACGTTTGATAGACGGATTCGTTAAAGCAAACAAGGGACAAATCTGAATTTTCAAATGAATGGGAAAATGAAACTTTACAAATTTGCAAGAGTGATAATTATTGAATATTGAAAATTACTCATAGTGAGATGAAAATGGTTAATTGACAAACAAATTGTAAATCGTGAATTTACTTTAGAAATTTCAAACTGACCGAGCCCAACAAAGCAGACAATGCTCGGTCACGTGACAAAAATTTTACTAAATGAGTTATATACGCACGTGGCGATAAATTATTGAATTAAGTTACTTTAAAGCAAAACATTAGAAAGCACATGGGCTCATGAATGCAAAGATTTAAGTTAAAAGTTAAAATAACAGGTCGAGGCTGACACTGTTGTGACGATTTCACAATTACGGGCGCACTGGGGCAGCCACTGAACTACTCAAAATGTAGATAGGCGCACGAGGCAACGACTTAGCTTTTAAAGTGCACTCTCGTGGAGGCTAAACAAAAATGAGATTTCCCTCACGCGGAGGTAAAACAAAAATATCCTCGCTAAAGGAAATTAAATGAACTACACGCAGTAATTTACTTACGGTAGCAAACAGTTATGCACCCTTAGTTTGGGCTGTAAACAAGATCCGCCATCTTGGAACAAACATGTTGAATGAAACGGACTTGGTGAAATTAAGTTTCTACGTTACTTGTAAGAACACTTAAAATTATGTTGCGCCAATTCGCTCTGTAGGACAAGGACATGTGCTAGGTATATGGGAAACGTTAGTTAGAAAAGTTAAGGTTGGTTAGGGAAGGTAAACGACGCAATGGAAGGTAGACCAAGGTACAAAATGTTACAAATTAGATGCTTATTTAGCAAAATTAGTTGACAGAACGAGTGCACCGGCGCTCTAGCTGAGCAGTAAACACGGCGTCTGAACAACAAAAAACCTTAGTTCAAGTAGCTTAGAACTTCCTGGTATAAGTGGATTTCCCCACACGTGGGTGAACGGATCCAAGACAAAGCGAAGTTCCTACGACAAATTCTAGTCTTTCTGTAGAGAACATTCAAGCAACAAATTAACCTGGCTACGTAGTTCTTTCCTTAAACACGTGGTCGATGCAAAAAGATCATGATGATTACAAATTTCTCTTCCCAATTAAAGTCTGGGCATTACACATTCGACATACTGGCTGTGTGCGTGTGGGTAAGTGATATAGCGAGTTACTATATGCTTAATCAAGCCGATTAATTACGTTAATATTTCACAAGTCAAAGGTAAAAGATCCGGTTCGAAGGACCACTCGTGTGGAGAATTTTTTTTGTGTGTTCTGAGTGGGAACTTAGTCCGGGAAAGTCTCCTTATAACAGTTACATAAAGTTCAACAGGGGAGGATATGAGCACTTACTCTCGGGGCACAAACACCCTGCTAATACTTTACTGTCACAATTCACTAACCATCACTCTTAAATACAAAAGGGGGAAATTTTACTGTCCAGAGGCCGGAGAACTCCACACGTAGAATTAGCAATAATTTATGGCCTACTCTAGCTTTGTCAGGTCTATAGTCATCTCGTTCTCAGGCTCTGTTCCGACTCCTTCCCAGCTACCCCAATGAGATGCTGGACAGGTATTTTACGTTAATGTAATTAGACAAAATCCAAAATGGGAGCAGTGATGTAAAGTAGTTTAAAAGTTTAAAGATAAGGATCTTTACCTTCGAAGCAAATATATTAATGCAAAGTTCCTCGCTGTTACCACCTATAGAGTTACTTAGGTTTACTCTTTATATGTTGGGTATTTTGTCCCGTGATCAACTATTCAATTCACACATCAAAATAAATGAGGGAGCAAAAATACGAAAGAGGTTTAATTAACCTAATATTGATTTATTTCACAAATTTACATAAAAAGAAACGGACATCTTAACAAAGACAAAATATCAAAAGAAATGCAAATTGAAAGCAATTCAAAATAATAAAAAAAAATGATTGGTTAGACACATGGTCTGCAATAATTAATAATCAAAATGGGGTCGGATCCGTGGCCCATGTGACCCAGAGACTGTGTTAGTCTCAAAAGGCAAAAAATTATATAGAAAAAATATATACACACAATCCCACCGCACACAGTCCGAATAGTGTAAAAGCCAGTTTCACTATCAAGTTAAAATTAGTCTAAGCTAAGAAAAAATGGGGGAACAACTATGGCCATTGATGTAGTACCTGCACTCCTTTGAAGATTAGTCCTATGCCCGTGATGGCTGTTGACCTGGACGTTGCACTAATTGGCACTTTGCACTCTTGCCTGGCTCTCCCCAAAAATTCTCACTTTGGAAGCAACTATGGTACACCAGGGTCCTCTTCTTCTCAATCTCTCCGACCGGCAGCAATCTTTTGCGAGTCGAGTTTTGGGAGAGAGGGGGGGGGGGTGAGCCAGAGGTGCACGGGTTCACTGACCAGGCAGGCCAGTCGTCCAGGCCGGCTTCTGTTCAAATGGGCCTCGATACTAAGGTCGAGGAGATCACCTGGCTTCACCTTGCCAAACAAGTGACGGTCATGATGCGCGCGGTAATCCATTGGGGGTGCCATATCGGGACTTCAGGACAGGGCAATGTATTGTTGCAAGGAGTGCAGAGGAGGCAGGATTTTGTACTAAATACTTTAGAGAAATCTTGCTGCTCTAAGGGAGTTTATATACACAACAACCCTACCTATTCTGGCTTGCTAAAAATTAATGATTTAAATGATTAATCAGCAATGGACTGGTGTGATGGGCATACATCTTAAAATTAACAAACCTTAATTGGTATTGAGAAATATAAGATGCAGTATTGGAATTTATATCAAAAATGCAGTTTAGGAATTTAATCTCGACCCACGTACTTTAAGGAAAGAACCAACATACGCCGGGGTTACTACTAAGGCCCTCTGTTGTGCGTATCTACGCTGTGACATCACAAGCATGGCGTGCGCCACTGTCAACAAGTTTAAGTTTAGATTAGTTCTCCCTATGTTTCGTTAAAGAAAACTGAATGTAGAAGAGAACATTTAAGGGGTAGCTATAGTATTAGTAGAAGAGAGCTAAAAATACGATTGAAAGAAGAAGAGTGAAGAAAATTCTTCACACTACTCATTCGCTAATAAACTGCAAAAATGAAAAAGAAATCCTTACTCATTCAACAAGTCACTGTAACTCTTGTATTCGAACATTATTAATTTTGATAAACTGCTTATTCGAATAAATTGTAAATCAATCAATTGCGAATTCGAACCATTACACATTCGAACAATTGTTTTCGAATAATTGGTTTTCGAAAAAAAAGTTTTTCAAACAATTGTCTTTCAAATAATTGTTTTTCAAAAAATCGTCAGCAAATCGTAGGTGAGATAGTCGTTGCAACACCCGATCCCAGTGTGCTACAACTAATACGTTTCTTGTAGAACCATTCCAGGAGCAGCCATCGCATGAAGCAAGGCCTCATACTGAGAATTGGGAAGGGAGGAAAGGTAACAGGCGGGCCATCAGGACGACATGGTTATCTCACCCAAAAAATTGATTTTTCTTATGTCAAAATTCATTTTTTGGGCTCGAGCCATGTCATCCTGATGGAAGTGTGCCAGAGAATTATGATTTTCAGTTGTGGCCAGGAGAGTTTTAACCCTTTACGCCTCATAGACATAACCATACTTCCCTTAGCATTGGTAATTATGTTACCAAGCTATGAGAGCAAGCGATATGTTGTAAAATGTAGGAGCAAAGGAAATCAATATCACAGTCCCACACATTGTGGAGAAGATCTTTGTCTCCAGTAGATGAAAAGACCAATCTATAAAAGGATTAAAAATTGAGGTACACTGCTTTTCTTTTGTACAGTAGGTCATATGGAAAGAAATGCAAAAGGAACAATAGTCTTTTATTGTCTCCAAAGATTTATAAATGTAAGAGTAATCAATGCAACATTATGTACAGTAGATATGGTCAGAAAACCGAGGTTTTCAGACCCAAAAATTATGTAACGGAGTAGTAAAATAGTAACACTTATGACATAAAAGGAAAATATCACCTTTGTCTCCTTACAATTATAGATAGAACATTGGAAAGAAAAACATTAATCCCCTTGCACAATGTAGACTGAGAAGTCCCAACTATACAGTCCATAAGAGTCCATGCACAACACTTAATCACACTACCAGCGGCCGCTACAAAGTGTTTAATCTCTTCCAACTGACATAAGTAAGGTTTGAAGAACACTCTTGAAGATTTCCATCCAGTGTAAGTGTTTAAGCCTGCAAAGGACATAGATTGGAAAAAATTTAAGGAAAAGGAAACTTTTCTAGGGTCATGACCCGCTGTTATACTATCAGGGTCAGCTCTTTTGATGAATTAGTTGAGTTTGGACCTAAACTGTTTCAGAGAAAGATTAAATCCTGTCGACTCAGCTTTAAAAAGTTGACAGCCTTTAAAGGCCCGGCTCTTTAATAGATAGGCCTTAAGGGGGCCGGCTGGCTAATGCTAATTTTAAGGACAGGACATTTATATTTATGCCACTTAATAAGGTAACTTAGGACATCTCGAAATTAGGTAGAATTTTTGCCTCTGACCTTCAGTTTTGTGACACCAGGGTGTTTTATCTTGAAAATTAGTTTTTTTTTTCAAATCGTATCTCCTCACTTGATACTGAATATTAAGACCTCATATTAATACCCTTTATAGACGTGATATAGACCTCAAATGAAATAGAGTTTTTTCTAAAAGTAATTTTTTTGCTAGATATGAATTTTTTCATTATGGTAAAAAAAGAAAAGAAATATGAAACAAAAATTGGAAAAAAAGGCTATATTTTATTGTTTTATAGTGGCTTTCTACATTATATACAACATTCCAATGCTATATCTTTAAAACTAAGGGAGAAGATAGAATTTGAAAGTCAATAAGTATAGTTTTGAGATATGGGCATTCAATGTTTTCCTTTGTATTTTTACAAAGACCATGTTGATAAATCATGGTTATTAATAATTTTATGTTCCTTTTTTGGATATTAATAAGCCAAAACAAAGTTATCCATCATAATTTAATCATAAATGATGATCCCTTTGCTCATTATCTTGCTTCTTTAGGCGTGATGGACAGCTAAGTTGTGATATATCAAAGTTTTATTATATTTATCGAATGTGCAGTAGTGTTTAGGTGTGTATGAAAAAACGGATTTTGAGCGAAGCGAAAAATCTATTTTTGGGTGAAAGAGCCATGTCGTCCTGATGGAAGTTCCTTCATTAGTAGCTTCCTAAGTTATATGTGACTACAGTGATATATCCCAGAGAATTTACTGAAGGTACCCAGAATTCTAACTCCTGGAGCGAGTATCCCTTAAATTTCTCCAAGGGATATCGCGTAAGGACGTATCTTGACACATCTCATAGCTATTTACACCCCGAATAGCCTTTCACTTCGAGAGGGAAAGTGGCAAGAAAAATAGGAGAGTCGTTAAAGAGGTAAACAACTCGACTCTCCCTATGTACTGTAAATAGTTCAGCCAATCGCCACCGTAAGGCACCACCAAACCATTCTCCGTAGCTTTGTAAGTATTACAGATACAGTACCAAAAGGAAGGGATGAACATCCTTTTACCAAAGGAGGGTGGGTCCATCAGGACGACATGGCTCTTTCACCCAAAAATAGATTTTTCGCTTCGCTCAAAATCCGTTTTTTGGGCTTAGGCCATGTCGTGCTGATGGAAGTTTACCAGAGCATTAATGTATCTGTGGATTTAATAGTGCCGTTATCTCGAATTGACTATTTCGTAATCGGTCATAAAGACCAAAGACACTTGATGTTACCGTAATACATCAACCAACTGAGCATACCATATGCCAGCTCTTCCTGCCCCCTACAGGGAAAAGTCTGTATAGATTCTAGGAAAAAACCCGAGATTGTGAGTTCAAGGAACAATAAGCAAGCAGAAAGTATATCGTGTCGTATATACGTAAAGCGTAGTTTGTATTAAAGTTCTGAATAGAGTACTGTACCTCCCAGGTCTGGATCAGGCAGACGAGTTTATGTTCACGTAGGAAACATAATACAGTAAACAAACATAGCACAACCAAACTTACCTGTTTGCATGGTAAGGGAGACTTTGTCCCACAAGGTCCATAGGAGGATCAAGGATACTCTGAATATAATCTGATAATCTTAAGGCGAGAGAGACGCAAAGATTCCTTCTATAGTTTATTTACAAGAAAGACAGAAGTTATGATTAAATAATATATTTATGCTAGACATAGACATAAGCATAACAGTAATAACAAAATAAATAAGTTTCATCTGAAAGAGAAACGTTGCCACTCCATGAAATTAGGAAATTTCAATATATACGTTATTACTAAAAGACATTATGCATAAACATGCTGGCACTCATGTCAAAATATTATGCTTAAGATCACTTAACTATGGAAGACAGTTTATAATGTTCATATCAACACTAAAATATCATGATATACCTAAGTCTATCATGCACACCCTTCACTAACAGGCCCAATTAGTGCACTGTCCTTCGCAGTAATCAAACTACAGGCTTTATTACACTGCCTGCAGCCACCACATGAAATTTGATTTCTTGTAATTGCTTTGCATAGTGCCTAAAAAATATTCTGGAAGACTTCCAACCAGTATAAGCACGCAGGTTATCAAACAACATAGTCTGAAAGAAGTTTAGAGACGAGGCAACCTTTCTCGGATCATGACCTGCGGGTGTACTATCAGGATCCGCTCTGCGAATAAAGTAAGTGATTTTTGCCCTAATCTGTTTCAAAGATAACGTCGAACCAGAAGTTTCCCCCCTAAAAAACTGACCTCCCTTAAAGTCTGAAGTTCTACGAAGATAGACCTTTAGGCATTCCACTGGGCAGAGGGATGCTTCTTCCTTCAGTGGGCAGATTCTCCAGGGACCCCATCTCTTAGTGGGTAGCTCATTCTTGGCGAGAAACGTCAGATCCAGAAAGAGATTCAGTTCTCCATTTGGTGTAAACTGAATTGTGGCCCTCGAGAGAGCCACAATTTCACTAACTCTGGCTCCTGAGGCTAGTGCAAATAAAAATATCACTTTCTGAGTCAAGCCTTTCAGCAAGCAATCTTCATTGTTCAAGGTCGAGGCCAGATGAAGGACCTTATCCAAAGACCATGAAATAGGCTTTGGAGGGGTTGCAGGCCGAAGTTTTGCGCAGGCTTTCGGAATTTTGTTGAAGATTTCGCTGGAAAAATCCACTTGGAAGGCATATAGAATCGGTCTAGCTAAGGCAGATTTACACGTCGTGAAAAAGGACAAGCAGAAATCCGTAGAAATCTCTTGAGGTTTCTTCGCCTTAACAAAGGCCACCCATTTCTTCCAGGAAGATTCGTATTGTCTTCTTGTTGACTTTGACTTGTATTCTTCTAAGAAATTAATACTGTCTTCAGAAATCCCAAACCTTTTCCTGACCGCTAAGGCGAGAAAATCATGAGATGAAGGTTCTGTGTTTTCTCTGATGAAGCGTAGACAGTCGAATTCTGTACTAGCTGAGTCAGAACTGGTTCCGGCAATGGGATCAGCTTCAGGCGTAGTTCTGTTATCAATGGAAACCAGACACTGCCTGGCCACTTGTGGGCCACTACCGCTGCCCTCCCCCGAAAGGATCTCAGTTTGTCGAGGGCTTTCAACAGTAGGTTGGTTGGTGGGAACAGGTAAATCCTGGACCATCTGTTCCAATCTAGGGACATCGCGTCCGTCGCTTCCGCTAGAGGATCCTCGTACGGGGCTACATACCGGGCTAACTTCTTGTTGTCGCTCGTTGCGAAGAGATCTACCTGCAATCCTGGGACTTTGCTCAATATGAAGGAGAATAATCCTGCGTCTAGGGACCATTCGGATTCTATCGGGTTGAACCTGGATAGAGCGTCCGCCGTCACATTGCAGAATCCTTGAAGGTGGACTGCTGATAAGTACCATTTCATCTTCTTGGACAGATGAAAGATGGCTATTATCACCTGATTCAACTGAGGCGATCTCGAACCTTGTCGATTTATGCATCTCATAACCACTTCGCTGTCTAGGACCAGACGAACGTGGATTGAGCGGCGAAGTTTCAGTTTCTTCAGGGAAAGAAACACTGCCATGGCTTCCAGATAGTTGATGCGGAAGGTTTTGAAGAGGGGAGACCAAGTTCCTTGTACTTTCCGAAGATGAGAATGACCCCCCCCCCCATCCTTCCTTTGAAGCATCCGTGTGGACGGTGACTGCAGGAGGAGGTGGTTGCAAGGATACTTTTCTTCTTAAGTTCTTCGCTTCTGACCATGGCTTGAGAATCGATTGCAGACGATTTGGTAATGGTCTTAGTTGATCTCTTCGATCGCTGTAAGCGTATTTTCTCTAGATCCCTGATGCATCTTTTAATTGTGCTCTCAAAAGTGGGTCCGTCAATGAGGCAAACTGGAGAAACCCCAACACTCTCTCCTGTTGTCTTCTTGAAATCCTTTGTGATTGAAGTAGACTTTTGACGGCCCCTGCTATCTCCTTTCTCTTTGCTTTTGGCAAGGAGAGGCAATGTGACTGTAAGTCCCAGTGAATTCCCAGCCACTGGAACTTTTGAGCCGGAGACAGCCGAGACTTCTTCAGGTTTATCTTGAATCCTAGGTACTCTAGCAATTGGATAACTTTTCTGGAGGCTTGCATGCATTCTTCTTTGGATGCTGCCCACACCAGCCAGTCGTCCAGGTAGGCCATCACCTGAACACCTTTGAGGCGTAGTTGTCGAACAACTGCGTTCGCAAGCTTTGTGAATATTCTCGGTGCAATGTTCAGACCGGAGGGCATGGCTCTGAAAACGTATTTTCTTTTCTGGAGCTTGAACCCTAGGTAGGGGGAAACCTGATGGTTCATTGGTACATGCCAGTACACGTCCGTCATGTCTATGGAGACTGTTTATGCCCTTTTGGGCAGAAGGATCCTTATGTGCTGAAGCGTCAGCATTCTGAACTTGAGGTTCACAATGAACTTGTTGAGTGGTGATAAATCCAGAATGAGTCTGAGCTTTTCCGAATCCTTCTTTGGAACACAGAATAGCCTTCCTTGGAATTTGATGGACTTTGCTTTCCTTATGACTCTCTTGTCCAGTAGTTCTTGAACGTATTCTTCCAGAACTGGGGTTGATGGTTGGAAGAATTGAGGAAAGCTTGGTGGAGTTGAGTTCCAACCCCACCCCAGTCCCATCTTGATCAGGCTGTGGGCCCAAGGATCGAAGGTCCACCGATCCTGAAAGTGTAGAAGTCTCCCTCCTACTGGCAGCATCTCATTTTGAGTGCTGGTTGGAGGACTTTCCTCCTTGGCCACGACCACCTTTGTTGCCTCTTCCTCTGAAGGTGCGTCTAGAGGAGCCCCGAAAGGAGCCTCGAAACTTCGGCTTAGAAGAAGCCGACTGCCTTTCGTAAGCTGGGGTGAAGACTGGTGACTGAGTCGCCAGTATTTGGGGCACCAGTTGAAAGGTAGTGGTGGGTTGTGCCACCGTCTGGGACACCATGGCCACGGGAAGCTGTTGCTGTCTTGGCCGAGAGGGCAAGCGAGGCCGCTTTGACTTGTTCTTCGGCTGGGGACCCCCATCAGCGGAAGATTTTCTCTTGAAGGATAAGCCCCATTTGGAGAGGAGATTCCTATTCTCTGAAGCAGCCTTATCTACGACCTCCTTGACCACATCACGAGGAAAGAGGTCTTTTCCCCAGATATTAGAAGCTATCAGCTTCCTAGGTTCGTGTTTTACGGAAGCAGAAGCAAACACGAACTCCCTACAAGCCGTCCTGGCTCTGATAAAGTTGTATAGGTCCTTAGTTACTGTAGCCAAGTGAGCCTTGGCAAAGACCATATACATATCTTGGGTATCAGGAATGCTAGCCATCGTTTCTAGCCCTGTTTGTAGTGACATGGACGCCGCCAAGCGTTCCTTCGTCTCGTGTTCTCTCTTCAGGAGAAACTCTGACAGCTTTGGGAGGTCCTCGTTGAACTGACGTCCAGTGATATCGGCCTCCAGCTTCCCGACTGAGAAGGTAACATGAACGTCCTTCCAGTCTTTGTCATCTGAAGGGAAAGCAAGGGAGAAAGGCTTGCTTTCTTCTAGCTTTGGACAGGGTTTTCCTGCCCTTACGGCCTTCACGGCTGCTTTAAACCCTTTATCCATAAAGGGAAAAGCACGTTGAGGGTCAGCAATAAACGACGGATGTTTCTTGCTTAAGGCCGGCACCTTTGAGCTAGTGAATGCCCTCTCTTTTAATTTCGCTGTAAGCATAGCTTGTGCCTTAGCGAGCTCAAGGACAATTACTTCCTTGGGCTCCGTCTCTTCTTTTGATGCCGGTTCAGTTCTGAGCCGGACATAACAATCCGGGTAGTCCGCTCTGCTGGGCCAGAACTCGACTTCTTCTACTGGTACGGTACCCAGTTTCTCCGAGAGGAAAATCTTGCCTGCTGACATAGGTATGTGCTCTGCATACCTCCACGGGTTAACGTCGGAGAACACAGGAAGGTCCTTAACATTTAGCTTCTTCAGGGGCTAAACGCGAGGAAACTAGCTGCTCAATTTCTGACCGGAAAGAAGTCTCTTTCTCGGTAGACTTCTTCTGTAAGTCATATATCATAGACATCAGAGATTGCAGAGTGGTCGTAATTGCCTCCAAATGAGGCGGTTGCGAAGAGGTTGAGGGTGCTGGTTCAGCCGCAGCCGCTGAAGAAACCGACACCGCTTCAGCGTTCTCAGCCTCACTAGTAGGAGGAACCACTGCCTCCTGTTCTAACTCTTCCACGAGGAGATTTTTCTCGGTCTCCTCGGAAACGACAGACATATTGTCATCCAGTTGGATACTTTCCAAAGTATCCGCAACGTCAGGTTCTCCAGGCTTCCGAAGCGGAATCTGCACCATGGGGATTGAAGGCTTAGTCTGGGGAATGATGGAATCATCACGAGCTCCGGGGAAGAGACAGTCCCTCATCCTAACATTAGGAAGGTATGGGCCCGAAGTGTTCTTCTGAAAACCTCTTACCCATTTACGCAGCGTAGCCCTAGCTGCATCCCTAGACTCAGCAGACTTTTGATCATCAAAAGCCTCCTTTACCAACTTGTCACACACAGTACATACCTCTGGGCCCCAGTACTTGAGGGCCCCTTTGGTGACAGAACAGCGAGCGTGAGACCTACACACACCATGTCCGTAGAAGTCCTAGCTGCGGACCCTACAAAAGTTGTTCCCGCACTCGGGATGCTCCTCCTGTAAAGAAAAAAAAGCAAATGAGTTTTCTGTGAAATCTTCAGATTTCAACATAACATAATTTATTATATTTAGCTTGGATAGGGTAAGCTATAGAGTAGGAAAGACACCCACCTGTTTCCCGTTCAGCCATTTGCTATGACCTCCCATATTGAACTAGGATATTCATAAAGAATTAGATAACAGAGGGAATATCCAAGATATATAGTGTCTTCTTGACACATCCTCTTATAATGTTCAATATAGTGGATAATTTTAATGGACATAACCATTAATATAAAAGAGAATCAACTCTCTATGTGATGGTCTCACAAATGGCTGCTCAAGAAACACTTGCAGGTTGGAAAAATTACTATATTTTTTTGGATACAGCAGTTGCCGGCGGCAGTATGCCGCCAGCATTGCCGGCCCCGCCGACACTGTCGGCATGTTGGGCTAGCCAGCATATGCCAGCAACTGCCGGCTATAAAAATAAAATTCATGGATGGAAGGCATAGGCCAGCTGCCGACAAGCTACTCAGTTGCCGGTAGACGGGCCTAGAAAAACCCTACCAACGGCCATCGATCAACGGTGACCAAGGTAAGGGATGATAGTGAACTGTAGCCTAACCATCCAAAATTGCCGGCAGTAGCCCTTGATTGACAGTAAAAGAGAAAGATAAGGATAGAAGACGGCAAAGAATCAGCTATGTCGTCTACATCCCGAAAGAGTGTGCCAGTGGAAGAGGGAAATATATTCGGGCTTCCACTCTACCATATCCCATCTTAAGGCATATGGAAGGCAGTCCAAGGGAGGACTCTAAGGTACACTTAAAGATATGAGGTTATCTGTCAGCGACTTACTAGCAGCAGACAGAAAAACTCATTCCAGGTCTACAGACGTCCACAGGAGCCTATGTAGAACCACGGCCAGAAGGGTGTTGGTTCATTCAACACGAAAGAGATAGCGGGAAAGGGGTGAATAGTCCGTAAGTAAAGTAATACCCTAAGGCATTACCTAACCTGAAGGATTCTGTCCTCATAGTAACCTCAAATAGGGGAAGTCAATTCCCCAGGTTGGGTTAGGCAATGAGAGAACGTCCAAAACGAACTCAAAGAGAACAGAATCTCGTACCAGGGATCAAAACAGGGAAGAAACCTATCTTCCAGTTAAGAACCCCTAATACAGGACTGTCTGCTAGACCCATAAGAGGAAATTGTAAAACAATAACCCTTACAAGATCTAGGGAGGCTAGCCTCCTGAACAGCAACTAGCCCTACTGGAATACCGAAAAGCTACTCAGTTGCCGGTATAAAACCAGGTAGCCAGATGCCTAACACAGACTTACTATGATGTCCCGTCCCCAACTCCAAACTCACTGCTGACAAGCTACTCAGTTGCCAGCTCAGAGAAAAGGAGAGAGAAACGAAGCGCCCCAGAAAATTTACCCAACCAAAGGTTACAGTAAATTAACTGAGGATAGCCTAGTCTAATCAGAGGGAAAGGGAATTACTCTTAGATCTCATAGAGATAGTATTGACTTAAAGGGGTATATGAGATATCTATCTCCCCCCAAAAGACAATACAAGAGTAATGGGGACATATAAAGTATACTAAAGCACTTTAGCTATTAAGCTAAAGAGCATAGAGAAACGTTCTACGTAACTCTAGTATACTAGTATGGAAGAGGAAAATAAACAGTAATATCTTAATTGTATAAAAAATTGCCTGAGCTTCAATAAAACTTTACCAAGAAGGTTATACCATGCATGAGGTGTGAAAGTGCCTAGGCTAGAAGCCTAGCACTCATGAGGCTCGAATTAATAGCCAAATTCACGACAACACTGACATGATATAAAAATCCCTAGCTAAAATACTAAATAGCTAAAGTTATTAAAGCAAAGATGCCGGGAATATCGTTCTTGCTAACTAAATGAACAAAAGAACGATCGCGTCATGACGCCATCTGGCTGGCAGCAGCTCTTGTTACGTTAATTACGATATCAATCGAAAAGCAAAACTGGCGTGAGCTTACATTTACACAATTAAAAGATATTACTTAACTTTCCAGAAGCTGATGAAGCAGGGGAATCCATAACAGCGATGAAAAAGCTTCGAAAATAGCGAGATAACACAGGGAAAATACTGGCCACCAAAGCTACAAAGGAAAGAATGGTTTGGTGGCGCCGTACGGTGGCGATTGGCCGAACTATTTACAGTAGATTAGGAGAGTCGAGTTGTTTACCTCTATGCGTGACCTAGGTGTGGGCTAAGTTGCCATGTAGCGAATTTTTCTGTTAATGCTAATTTTCCCTTTCTTTTTTTTTTTTTTTTTTGCATTTTTCAGTTTTCATCGATATCATGGCAAAACGTCAGCAAACTCTTGCCTCTGATCAGATCAACTCTCTTCTCCTTGAGCTAGAGAGTGATGTTGACGATGATTTGGAAGTCGCTAACATCTCAGACATCGATGAGTTTGACGTAGCTGAGTTAGAAGAAAGTGTGGTGGGGGAGGGTGACTCAAGTGTCGATGTGAAGATAGTTCCCTTTGTAAACACGAAGGGTGGGGAGGATGATGAGGGGGCTAGTGCGTCGGTGTATGGTGAGGGGGGTAGTATGTCAGTGATTATAACAACATCACCTTTATTCCCATCGACCTCACGTGCCTCACCCTAGTGGAGGAGAGGAGTAGGAAGAGGAGGAGGGGTGAACTTCAGCCAGCCAGGGGAGCGCCAATACATTGCTTAGTGGAAGTCGAGGTTCAAGGTTGTGATGGTACAATCTGGATCAAAGACCCAAACCCAGCTCTTCCCCACATGTTCACCCCCCACATTGATCCCGGAGGTCCGACGTCCTCTGTCTCTAGTACTAGACGCATGGTTAACATTTTCTCTTTGTTCCTGGACGACGAAATCCTTGAGGAAATTGTCGTGCATTCCAATGTTCGCCTTGCTCTTCTCAGAAGTAAATATCATCAAAAGGGTGATGTTGCCCTGAAGGATATTGACTTGAAGGAGCTAAAGGGGTTCATTGGGATTTGGTAATGTCGGCAGTGAGAAATGACAACCACACTACCACGAAGGACATGTGGGACTTCATGGGAGGGAATCCTTTGTATCGATGTACAATGAGCGAGCGGAGATTTGCCTTGCTGATTCGTGCGCTGCAGCTCGACGACAACACCACTAGAGCCGAGAGGGTGAGAGAAGATCGCCTCGCCCCAAATCAGGAATGTGTGGGAGCATGATGTGGCAAATTGTCGTCGCTTGTATAGCCCCACGCCACATCTAACTGTAGATGAGCAGCTCGTGGCTTTCAAAGGATGGTTCCCCATCAAAATATACATTCCCAACAAACCTACCACGTAAATATTTTTATTTTCTTTTATTCATTTGTGATATATATATGTTCTCCTCTCTCTCTCTCTCTCTCTCTCTCTCTCTCTCTCTCTCTCTCTCTCTCTCTCTCTCTCTCTCTCTCATGAAGATGCAAAGATCTCTCTCTCTCTCTCTCTCTCTCTCTCTCTCTCTCTCTCTCTCTCTCTCTCTCTCTCATGAAGAGATGCAAAGATTGAGTATAATATTATATATATAAAATCGAATAGTATAAAATATATATATATATATATATATATATATATATATATATATATATATATATATATATATATATATATATATATATATATATGTCACCCATCTGCCAGATTGGCATCTTAATTTTGATATATAGTTCTAATTTCATTTGTTGTTTTGGTGGAAATGTACAGTTCATTCCTGTACCTATTTTTAAGATCCTTGGCTGTATCTTTAGTTATCCCGTTTTCAGGGTGCTTTCTGTTTTCCCGCCTTTTAAGTTTTCTTCGGACCACTTATTTCATGCATAGTTAGTCTCACCTGGTCCTCTACTGTGATAAGTGTCCTATTGGAGTAGCTGTCTTCTTATTCTTCAGTTTTTGTAATGTATTAATGTTCTTTATATAAGTTTTGAGTGAACCTTTGTGAAATTGGTAATGTGATTTATATTTAAAATTTAGTATATTAAGGTTATTGATTTTGTTATTTGTGCGGTGCAGGATTGTTCGAGTGTTTTCTGGTTTATTTCGGTAAGAAAGGGATTAATGTAATTATGTGAACTATTTCATTATCAAAGTGTTAGATTTTGTTCAGTTTTGAAATTAAACCTTTCATTACTTATTTTATGTGACCTATGGAACTTATTATTCTCTGAACCTTGGCCATAAAGCCGTCACATAAATTGGGGGCCTGTCCGGGAGATATCTCTTTTACCGTACTGAGGATTCATTCAGTTAGACAATTGTCGCCGCTAATAGTTCAATATTTTTAGTTTCACTCAAGATTTATTGTAAGCATTCTGAATACCTGTTATTAGGGTTAATGATTTATATGTGCGCGCTGTGAAACCATTTTTGTATTAATGTTTATGGATGGTTTGCTCTTTTGGGTAATGACAATGCAGTAGTATATTTTTTCATTTTCGCCCTCACCGAGTCGACGACTCCTCGAGACTCACGAGAGCTATCCGGAAGCTCTTATCCATATTTTGTCCTTATGTAATTACAACTACAACTTGTGCAGTCATTTCCCCTGGGTTGGACGATACCAGGTCGCGTAGTTTAGACGATAGGTGAGGAGTCGTTTAAACCTTTATTTACTTTATTTTTTCTCTGCGCCGACGTTCAAGTTTGTAAGTTGTCATTCAAGTTGTTTGGAGTAAATAACGCTTGTTTAGGACCAACGGGTTATATCCTTAGTTCCTCCATATCAGCTTGAATCGGGAATGTAAAACTTGTTTTCACTCCCTCGTGTTCTATATTACCTTTTGCTTTCGAATCGGGACTGTCCCTTTTCCCTAAAAACCCTAAAATAGTCTTATTACTTGTAATGTTTGTTGTTTAATTTTGTCGGGAAACTATAAAATCGCTAACATGATAATTTTGTATTGTGGTTTGTAATGCAATTACTTGAATGGCAGCAGGAACGTGTTAGTCTATTATAATTGTAAAACAGGAATTCAATTGTTTACTAAAGGAAGTTTTCTTTAAACTTTAACCATAGCTCAATTTAACGTTCAGAAGTTTGCTGCGGATCCCTCTGTTGAGTTAGCTAGTATCCCAAATGCTAAGAAACTAGAGCTTCTCGAGTTAGCTAGTCATTTGTCAATTGCAACTAGGAGTAGTATGCGGAAGAATGAAATTCGCAACTTGATTCTTGAGCATTATATGCGTGTGGGTAAACTAGGCAATGAAGCTAGACAGTATATAACTCTTGAACCAGCAGTACTAGCCCACGAGCAGCAGTTAGAATATGTGCGCATTTCCCTTGAACACGAGAAACTTGTGGCACAGAAATTAGAATCAGAGAGATTAGTGGAAGCTCAAAGGTTAGAATCTGAGAGACAATTTGCATTGTTGGAGAAACAAGCCGAAGAGAAAAGGTTAGAACCTGAGAGATTAGCGGAAGCTCAAATGTTAGAATCAGAGAGACAATTTGCATTGTTGGAGAAACAAGCCGAAGAGAAAAGGTTAGAGTCAGAGAGACAAATATCGAAACTTAAATTAGAATTCGAGATAGAGAAAGCTAAACTTCAGTTAGCTTTAGAAAGAGAGAAAGAAAAAATGGACTATGAATCTTCATTAGCACTTAAATTTGAACAGGAAAAAGCAAAGCTTTCTAGAGAGAATAAGGAACATGAAATTTCGGTTTTGGAGGCTCAGGAGAAACCCTTTGATTTAACAAAAAACATTAAGTTGGTTCCCACATTCACAGATTATGACCCTGAAGATTATTTTAAGACTTTGGAAGAGACTGCCTTGCATTTGGATTGGCCACGCAATCAGTGGGTTTGGCTATTAAGGCCGAAATTAACTGGGAAAGCTGCGAAAGTTTGTAGACATCTCGAAAATACTACAGATTACCAGAATGTTAAACAAGCAATCTTGGATGCGTTTTCAATCTCTGTCGAGGGATATCGTCAGACCTTTCGTAACAAAACTAAGTTCACAACTCAAACCTATGTAGAATTCGCTTCAGAGAAATTAAGGGAGTTTAGGAAATGGGTAAAATCTGCTGCAGTAAATACTTTTGCTGAATTAGAGAATTTGATTGTACTTGAAGAGTTTAAACGAAAGCTTCCTTTGAACATTATGATGTATTTAGAGGATAGGGAAGAAAATGACTTGTTAAAGGCAGCTTCTCTAGCAGACACTTACTCTTTAATACATAAATTTGGCAACAGTAAGAGAACCGACCAGAATGTAAAACCATTTCCAGCTAAAAACTCTGAAACTCTGACTGATATGGCAAAAGCGTCTAATGTTCGTTGTAGTTATTGTAAGAAAGACGGTCACACAATTAAAAACTGCCCAGATCCTAAATGTAAGACTTCCTTGCCTTTTCGGAACCCATTTAACCCTTTTCTTAACTTTAAAGGTAAAGCGGTTGGTCAGATTAAGCCTGTCTCCCATATCCATTCTGAAAAGCCTGTAAATCTATTTGATGATTTTACTTTTGATGGAACTGTAGCTTTGAACTCTGATGGGGATAAATATAAAGTCAGGATACTTCGTGACACAGGTGCTTCGCAAAGTTTACTATTGAGAAATGCTCTCCCTAATATTGAAGCTAACGTAACTAATGAACATGTTCTCGTGAAAGACCTTTCACAAATATCTAAAGTTCCCCTTGCTAATGTTCATCTTGATTGTCCTATAAAGAAGGGTAATGTGCTGGTAGGCATAAGAGATATTGAATTTCCAGTAAAAGGTGTAACTTTATTATTGGCTAATGACCTTGCAGGATGTTTGGTAGTTCCCAACGTCATTGTAATGGAAAAACCTGTAGGTGAAAACATTGAACCTGATCCCGATTGCTCTGTATATCCTTCGTGTGTTGTCACTCGTAGCCAGAAATCTAGTACGGATGAATCTAAAGTCACTTCTGTAAATTTTGAAGCACGAAATGTTATGAGTAGAGATAACCTTATTAAAGCTCAGAAGCACGATAACACTTTAAGTAAGCTTCATGACCAAGCGGTTTTTAGAAGTGAGATTAGCAAATCCCATGTTTTTACTTTGAATCTGATTTGTTGATGAGGTTTTACCGTTCCCCAAAGAGATCTAGTGAAGACACATGGAGCGAAAAGCAACAAATTGTGCTGCCTCTTTCTGTTAGGAATTCTGTAATGGAAATAGCTCATGATGCCTATGGAGGACATTTAGGAATTCATAAGACCTATTGTAAGATTTTGAATTGTTTCTTTTGGCCTAATATGAAAAAGGATGTAGCAGAATTTGTTCGCACTTGCCATGTATGTCATATATCAGGAAAACTTAACCAGGTAATACCCAAGGCACCTTTACAACCGATCTTGGTCCCTGATGAACCTTTTAGTAAGATAATTATAGATAACGTTGGTCCTTTACCAAAAACCAAGAAAGGTAATCAATACTTGCTCACTTTAATATGTCCTACGACACGATATCCTATTGCCATCCCTCTTCGTAACATTTCTGCTAAGAACATTGCTAATTCTTTACTGAAAGTTTTCACGAATTTCGGTATCCCAAAGGAAATACAAAGTGATAGAGGTTCGAATTTCACCAGTGACCTTTTTGCCCAGGTACTTAAAGAACTAAATATTAAACAAACTTTGTCTGCTGCCTATCACCCAGAGTCTCAGGGTGCCCTCGAGTGTTGGCACCAAACTTTCAAGAGTATGCTTAGGAAATTTTGTGTTGAAAGTCAACTTGAGTAGGATGAGGGCATTGATTTTCTTCTGTTTGCTATCAGGGAAGTTCCCCATGAGTCCCTTGGTTTTTCACCCTATGAGATGTTGTTTGGGAGGTCAGTTAGAGGACCTCTTTCAGTAATTAAAGAGGAATGGTTGAACACCCCTTCTGAGTCTAGCCAAACCATTCAACAATATATGAATAAACTTAAAAGCACATTTATGCAGGTTAGGAAAATTGCTGGGGAGAAATTAAGGGGTCAACAGATCTTAATGAAGAGAAACTATGACAAAGCCTGTAAAGTCAGAAAATTTAAACCTAATGACCTTGTGTTAGCCTACCTTCCTGTCCCTGGTTCCCCTCTTAAAGCTAAGTTTTGTGGGCCCTATACCATCATAAAAAATGTTAACAATAATACCTACATTATCAGAACTCCAGATCGTAGAAAACTCACTCAGATCATTCATGTTAATTTACTCAAGGCTTATCACTCTAGGGAAACTGGAAATGGTCCCAGTGAGACGGTTGTTAATCTTAATTTTAAGGTAGAGACACCAGGAGAGGACAATTCATTGGAAGACCCTATTGCTTCCTCCATGCCACAAACCAATACTGAGGTTCTAAATAACCTGGATCTATTCCTGAACCACCTCTCTCCTTGGCAGTCGCAAGACTTAAAGAATGTAATCTCTAGCCATTCAAATCTCTTTAATGATTTTCCCAGGAAAAGTGATTTGCTGCTACATGACATCGAGCTGGTTCCTGGTACAGCACCCATTCGTCAGCAGTCCTATCGTGTGGGTCCTGAGAAGAAGAGCAAAATGAAGGAGGAAGTCGAATATCTTCTCTGACATGGTCTAGCAAGACCGAGTAAATCGCCATGGGCTTCACCTTGCATCCTAGTTCCAAAAGAGGATGGTAGCTACAGATTTTGTACAGACTATAGAAAGATTAATAATGTCACCATTAAAGATTCCTACCCTTTGCCACTCATTGATGATTTAATAGATTCAGTAGGACAAGCAAAGTTTGTTACGAAAATAGACCTCTTAAAGGGCTTTTATCGGTATCCGGATAACTACCACCGGGACAACTACCCCCTGACAACTACCCCCTGACAACTGCCCCCGGGACAACTGCCCCCGTAGGACAACTGCCCCCGTAGGAAAACTGCCCCCGGGACAATTGCCCTCGTAAAACCCCTGGACAATGGTGTAAAAAAATAAAAATACATCTTAATTTTGAATATAGTTCTAATTTTCATTTGTTGTGGAAATGTACAGTTCATTCCTGTACCTATTTTTAAGATCCTTGGCTGTATCTTTAGTTATCCCGTTTTCAGGGTGCTTTCTGTTTTCCCGCCTTTTAAGTTTTCTTCGGACCACTTATTTCATGCATAGTTAGTCTCACCTGGTCCTCTACTGTGATAAGTGTCCTATTGGAGTAGCTGTCTTCTTATTTTTTAGTTTTTGTAATGTATTAATGTTCTTTATATAAGTTTTGAGTGAACCTTGGTGAAATTGGTAATGTGATTTATATTTAAAATTTAGTATATTAAGATTATTGATTTTGTTATTTGTGCGGTGCAGGATTGTTCGAGTGTTTTCTGGTTTATTTCGGTAAGAAAGGGATTAACGTAATTATGTGAACTATTTCATTATTAAAGTGTTAAATTTTGTTCAGTTTTGAAATTAAACCTTTCATTACTTATTTATGTGACCTATGGAACTTATTATTCTCTGAACCTTGGCCATAAAGCCGTCACAATATATATATATACATATATATATATATATATATATACATATATATATATATATATAATATAATATAATATATATATATATATATATATGTATATATAATATAATATAATATAATATAATATAATATATATATATATATATATATACATATATATATATATATATAAATATATATATATATATATATATATGTTTATATATATATATATATATATATATTTTATACCATTTGATTTTATTGGTAACTAATTTTAGTTTTTTCCTCTAGGTAGGGCATACGCTGTTATTGGCAAGTGGTGCAGACACGCACTACATGTGTAATGCCATACCATATCTTGGGAAGGACGCAGACAAGGTGCCGAGAGGAACGTTTCTTGGAGAAATGTTCACGATGAACCTTGTGGCCCCTTTTCATCGAAGGGGCTGCACAGTGACAATAGATAATTTCTTCACGAGTCTTCCACTTGTCTTGGCACTCGAGACAAAAGGTATGTACTTGTGTGGCACATTCGACAGAAACCTTACATTCCCAAACAGGTTTCTGAGAATGCGCTTCCTATCAAGGACTCGGTAAACTTTAAATCAATCAATCAATCAAGGACTCGGTGGCTGTGATCAATTACGAACAAAATTTGATCCCACAATGTCAGCAAGTTAATAGAACAAAGAAGATCATGTTGTTGAGTTCTCTTCATCACAATCCTTCTGAGATCGAGAAGAGGAAAACTGACATTCAAATGTTCTATAACTCGCCGAAGGGGGTTGTAGACACATTTGATCAGATGTGTGCTACATCCAATTGTATCCGTAAGACACGACGCTGGCCTCTGTGTCTATTTTATGGGATACTGAACATAGCAATGGTAAATTCCTATATTCTGTACACGTCCATGCCCTTCTCCAAGCCGATGCCAAGGCGAACTTTCCTCAAGGAAATCGCATTTGATTTGTGAGTTCCCCAAGTTCCACAGTGGTACGACAGGTCTTCGGGGAAATTTTCTAAGTTGCTCCGTCAACAGATGCTTGACACTCTCAAGCTAAAACTTCACCCCGGACTTGACATTCTCTGTGACCACATCAAGCTGCCGAAAAGGGTTAGATGCCATAGCTCCCAATCCAAGGACGATCACAAGACGAACACAGCCTGTTTGAAGTGTCGCAAACCTGTGTCTGGAGCACCAAACTGTGCTGTGTCCAGAATGTGTTTGATGCTTATTCTAGGTAAGAAAATAAAATAAATATTCGTATTTTTTACCATTCAATAATTCATAAAATTGCATATTATCCATTTTTTTTATAGAATAGTTTATAATTTTTCCTTTTTTGTAAGTTTATACCTTTATGATAACCTAATTATGATCACTATTTTATTTTTTTTTCATTGTAAAATAATCTATAAACTTCATTCTAGCTACCATAATATTTTCATTCAAATCCTTGAACAATTACATAAGTAAATAACTTGCTGATATTGACATATCTTTCTCCATTTCAGGTAGCAGATTTAGCCTTACGAGGTGATGTAGTTGGCGGCCATTTTGTGAGCATATCCGACAGGTAAGCTGGCATAGCTATATGTATTCTTCTTTTTTTTTTTTTTTTATAAAACTTCTGATATTTTCATGCATAGATACCATACTCAGGAATGGATATAAGGATTTTTCTTGAAGAATTTCATAATAGAACTCAGCAAAAAAAAAAAAAAAATAAATAAAATAAATAAATAAATAAATTGCCCCTTTATATAACACTAAATAATATCCAAGTGAAGATTCTTTAACACATGTTTGTTGTATGATAATAATACAATTTTCTGTAAAAATTTCAGCCACTAACTATGTCAATTACCTACCCCCAAAAAAGGTTGAAAAGAGGATAAATATTTTTAGCCAAAAAATCATATACTTTTTTTCTCGACCCAGGAAACGTTCCCCTGTGGTCCACCCCCTCCCCCCCCCCCCCCCGGATCTCAGCAAATGGTGCTCACTTATCGTAGAATAAGTGCTTAGAATATTTTTTTGTTTATTTCCATACTTAGATTTTAGGTGAATATTTTTGTAAAGTCACTTTTTTTGTATACTTATTTTTTTAATTTATTTGTACTAAAAATTGATTTTGGACTTAGCTTTTATTTACTGTTTTTTGGAGATTAGAATATTCTTTGAATTTTTTTCTTTATATCCAAATGTTGTGAATTGTCTTGAAAAATTAACTTTTTTAATTTTTTCTTTTATTTTGGACTGTACGTCGGGCCGAGGTTGACCTATCGATACCTATCCAAGGTGGTGAAATAACAATACTTATCCAGGATGAAATAACTATAAAAATTTACGATTATAGGAGGAATACTGCATTTTCTTGTAGGGAACACTTTTTTTGGTTTATCGAGTTACTTTTACTAATTACCCTGTAACTATGAGAGAAAGAGGAATTTTGACAAAATATTTCATATACGCATTCTCCATTGCTATACGCAGCTCTGTGAATTTTTTCAGGATTTTGTGCTTTTCTTCCTATATCCCCATATATTGCCATACCGGCCGGCCCCCCTAAGGCATTCCATTGGGCACAGAGAAGGGTTCTCTTGTAGTAGAACAATCTTCCAGGGCCCCCAGCGTTTCATGGGAAGTACGCTTTTCACCAAGAATGCAGGATTAGGGTGAAGATTTATCTACCCCTGATTCCGTGAATTCAATGTGGCCATCCTCCCTTGAAAGGGCTACAATCTCACCGACTCTAACACCAGAAGCCATAGCAAGCAAAAAGATAGGCTTTGGAGTATGATCCCACAGAGAGGTAGAGGCGTTATCTACCGAAGAGGCAAAGTGCAGGACTATATCCAATGACTATGAAATAGCCTTAGGAAGAGCGTTAAGTTTCAGTTTAGCACTGGCCTTTGGGATCTTATTGAACAACTCGCAATTGAGTTCAATATCAAAAGCATAAGCAATGGGTCTAGTTAGTGCTGACTTACATGAAGCAATAGTTGTAGAGGCCAGACCTTGATCCTGCGATGAAATAAAGATAAATATACAGAAGTCCATATAAAATAGAAGAGTGCTGATGACTTTTAATGAATACAACCCTTTGTTTCCAAGAAGACAAATGTTGTCGTTTCATGGTGTTGGACTTGTACTCTTCTTGTAGAACACTACACCACCAGTGCAGCTATGTTCTGAATATGGGCGTTTTACTAAGGGTGAAGTCAAACACTCTTTCTCTGGTTTGTTCATATATTCCATCAAAGAAGCGAGGTTTGACGCTGCAAACAAAAGCAGCAGTAAATATACAAAAAGATATTGTAAATATTCATGTAAATACAATATATATATACTGTAAATATTATGTAAATACAAAATAATGTAAATGATGTAAAATACAATACAGTAATTCCACAGGTAGGATTCACTTAACATAAAAAATAAACTTACATTTTCCAGACCCCGATTCTAATACTAAATTCACAGATAACCACTGGTAGAAGTTGCTGTACAACCAGAAGCATTCAGCCTCCTAGCTAACAGCAATACTGGTCACTTATTACTATGATGAGTACACTGGGCAGCTCAGCACACCACAAATACTGCTGAATCACAGCATGCACAAATTCCATGTGCTTTCCAGAGCCTGCCCATGCTGGACTAAACAAAGGCAGGCATAAATCGCGGCCTTTTGGGCAGATGCCAACAATAACAATACAATATTATTCAGTACCAACTCAATACTTCTTTTTCATACAAAAAAGTAAACAAAAAATGTATACAGTTTTCCATTCAATAGAAATATTTAAATCAAAATAGTGCACATATGTATATAATTAAATTACAAAACAAACATCAGGCAATCCCGACGCTCGCTTATCCCCTCATCCTTATCATCAACAAAGAAAACGTGCAGCGCCAACTTAACTAGAAACGTAAAACGCTGTGGTATAACCTACACCGCCCCCTATTTTGTAGTATACAAAACACACCGCAAATATGCCACATACACAGCACGCCATATGAGCAGCGCACGGCGTTCACTCTTTTTCCAATGGCACTCCACTGTCATCACACTCCGTTTCAAGGAGAAGGCACATTTTCTGCACTGGGCGTAAGTATAACCCACACTCGGTCTTAATCTTGGCTTGTCTAACTTGGTTGTCAGAGTCTCAAGTCACTTCCAAGACTCGTCCCAAAGGCCAAGAGCCTCTGGGGAGACGTTCGTCGGTAGTTAGCACAATGTCGGCAACTTGGATATCTCGTCATTGGACGGTCCACTTCTGTCTTTCTTGCAACAATGGTAGGTACTCCCTCAGCCATCGCTTCCAGAATTAGTCGGCAAAGATATTGCGCTTGACGCCAGCGGCGCCTAACATACAAGTCCTTCTGGTCAGTCTTCGTTACTGGGAGCACTGTACTCTTCAGAGTCAACAGCATACTAGGCGTCAACGGCAGTGGACAGTCTGGGTCGTCGTTTACCTTGGTTAGAGGTCTTCCATTCACCAAAGACTCGGCTTCGCAGAACAGAGTCAGTAGTGTGTCGTCAGTGGTGACCTTCTGCAGGCAGGTTGCACTGAGAGCTCTTCTCACTGAGCGTATGAGGCGTTCCCAGACTCCTCCGAAGTGTAACGCATGTGGCGGGTTGAAACGCCACTTGATGCCCTTAACTGCTAGGGTTTGGGCAATTTCCTCTTCCTTGAAGTCTTGAAGAGCTTTCTTCAGCTCTCGGTCAGCTGCGACGAGGTTGGTACCATTGTCTAACCATATTCTCTTGACATCTCCTCGCCTGGCTGTAAATCTTCTCACTGCATTCACAAAGGAGTCTTGGTCCATCGAGCTGAGAACCTCCAGGAGAATCACTCGGACTGTCAGGCAGGTAAAAATGGATCCCCAGTGCTTCACTGTAGAGCGCCCTTGCTTCACAAAGAAGGGACCGAAGCAGTCTGCCCCTGTACTGGTGAAGGGAGGGTCGCCCGAACAGATCCGGTCAGAGGGCAAGTAAGCCATCACTTGATTCACTGGCCGACAACTGAGTCTTCTACAGATGACACAGTCACGTATCACTGATCTAACTACTGAATTTCCATGAACGATCCAGTAGTTTTTTCTTAGTTTAGCCATAAGATGGCTCTGCCCACAATGGCTGTTTGTTTCATGGGTCCATCGCACCATCTTCCTCACAATTGGCGACTTGGATGGAAGAATGATGGGGTGCTTGCAGCTGTCACTGATGGTGACTTCACAGAGTCTTCCACCAACCTTCAGCAAGCCTTCTTGTAGAAATGGTCGCAACTTGCAAATCTTGCTGGATTTCTTCATCTTGGAATCCTTCTTGGAGAGTGATTTGATCTCACTCCCATACTCTTGAACTTGAATCTTCTTCCATATTATGGTTGTTGCACTATTCATCTCGTTTGCAGATAACACTTCTGATCCGCTCTTGGTTCCTAATCACCTCAGTCGAGCGATGATTCACACTATCTTGGTCCATGAAGAGAACTTGGCAGCAATCTTCTCAACTAAGATTGGTTCCAGCACAACCATGCTGAAGATGGGTGCAGACTGCTTAACTTCTGGATCTCCATCTAGTTCTGCTCGCTTCACATCGTCAGGAAGAGCTGACCAACTATCCTGCTCTTGACACAGGAACTCTGGTCCTGTCAGCCACAGCGATGACTCCAGCAAGCTGTCCACATTAAGGCCCCGAGAGGCCAGGTCTGCTGAGTTTTCACGGAGGTGTTCACATACCTCCAAGCGGTGATGTCACTGAGGTCGCGGATGAGGTTCACACGGTTGTTCACAAACATGTGGTATCTTGCAGACAGGTTACATATGTACTTCAGGACAGACGTGCTGTCGGTCCAGAACACTGAGTCACACAACTCCAAATCGAGTTCTGACCTGATCTTGCAATTAAGTTGAGCTTCCACAGCAGCTGCAGTCAATTCCATTCGTGGAATGCTTGGTCTCTTGAGGGGAGCTACACGAGCTCGACCCATAACCAGTGTGCTGTTCACTTGGTTATTCTTGCCTACTGTGCGCAGATACATGGCCACACCATATCCTGTCTGGCTTGCGTCCGCAAAATGGTGAAGTTGGTACAATGATACCTCCCCAAAGTCTGGAGGCACCAGGCTTCTTCTGATCTTGAAGTCTCCTAGACACTGAAGCTGGGAAGTCCATCTGCTCCAGCGATTTGCTTCGTCGTTGTTCATTTCTTCGTCCCAAGGTAAGCTGCGACGACACAGGTCTTGTCGTAACATCTTCCCTTTCAGGGTGAAAGGTGCAACAAAACCAAGTGGATCGTACAAGGAAGTCACTACAGAGAGAACTCCTCTGCTCGTCCTAGGCTTCTCCTTGAGGTTGATCTTGAAGGTGAACTCATCACTGCTCATGTCCCAGTGGATACCCAAAGCGCACTCCGTAGGCAGCTCGTCCTTACTGAGGTCCAATGTAGCCACTGATTTATCTCTCTCCCCTTCAGGCACGGCAGCAAGAATGCACTTGTTGCTAGATGTCCACTGGTTCTGCCGGAATCCTCCATCAGCACAGAGTCCAATGATGTCTTTTTTCAATTGGATACAGTCTTCCTCGCTGTCCATTGACTTCAACAAGTTATCGACGTAGAAGTTGCGTCGAATGGCATGGCAAGCTTCTTCACCATACTTGTCACCATAGTCCAGTGCTGCCTGTCTGAGGCAGAAGTTAACTACACTTGGAGACGATCACGCTCCAAACACATGTAAAGTCATCCTGAACTCTTGAATAGCTTAATTGGTGTCTCCCCCTGGCTACCACAGGAAGCGTAAAGAGTCCCTGTCGTCTTCTGGCACCTTGACTTGATGGAACATTTCTTGTATGTCCGCAGTAACAGCATGTTGTCCTTCCCTGAAGTGCAGGAGCACTCCAGCAAGACTACTTGTGAGATCTGGTCCCTGCATGAGGTGGTCATTGAGTGAGGTCTCAGCATGCTTAGCCTTAAGGTCGAAGACGACCCTAAGCTTGTCCTTGGTAGGGTGTTTGACCCCATGGTGCACCATTTAGTTCACACGGCCATCACTGCGATTCAGCTTGTCGACTGGGACAAGCTCAGCGTACCCTTTCAAAAGGTACTTCTCTACTTGTTCGACGTATATAGTCTTGTACGTTTCATTTGCCTCAAACTTCTTCTTTAAGGAGTGAGCCCTACGTTCTGCCATGACACGGTTATTAGGTAGAGGCTCAGTGTCACTAAAGGGTAAGCAAGCAACATACTTGCCATCGGTCTGGACAACAGTTTCATCCAACAAAGACAGGAATCTCTTGTCTTCAAAAGAATCTTCTATCTTTAAGAGTGTCTCTTTCTCCCAAAAGTCTTGGTTGAAGTTGCGTTGCAGAAGTTCTGTTGTATCATCCACAGTGCACACATGGAACAGAGGGGCAGGACCTGAAGTCGATCTGGGTCCTGTTGGGCCGAAAACAACCCACCCTAGCTTGGTCAGGTAGGCAGATGGCTCGTCCTTCAGCCCATGTCGCTGGTCTAGAATCACTCTGTTCAATGTCGTGTCTAGCCCAATGATCAGCTCTACTTGACGATGATCTTCAGGTAGACTTTCTACTTCCAGGTCACTCAGATGTGGCCACTTGGTCAGCCATTCTTGACTCATGGCATGGTCCATAGACTCATTGATCTTGTCAGCCATGAACACGTCGGTCGCATGTTCTCCTTCATCAGTATTAATATTACCAATGTGTAGGGACAGAACTTCCTTACAAGTGAAAGTCCCTGCTTCAGTTGCCATGATCTGGTTGCATGGTCTTCCTTTGAGACCCATTCGGTCTATCAGGCTCCTTGCTGCCAATGTTGGGGCAGCTCCACTGTCGATGAATCCATAGGTTGCATGGATGCCATTCACGAGAACAGGTAAGATCTTGAGCATTGTTCTTCCCTTAGGTAACTGGCTTGCAATCACTGAGTGCATAGGTTGCACATTGGGGGCTACAGCACTCTTGTCTGCTGTAGCAGTCGCGCCACCTTCTGTAGCACCAACTGCCTTCTGACTGCCCCCGATAGCACTTTTGCCTCCCACATGGGCCGCACCTGTATTGCTTGTAGTCTTAGGTGGACTTATGCAGCATGGTATGGTGCTTGTGAGATCCACACTTTTCACAAATGGATGCATCTTCACATTTTGCATGTGAATGTTCACCATCAAGACACCTGAAGCAGTATCTTGCCTTCTTTATCACCTCCCAGCGATCTGGAAGCTTCAACCTCTCAAATTTGAAGCACTCTTTAAGTTCATGGTCCTCCTTAGTGCAGAAGGGACGCCATTTCCCTCTAGCTGGTGAAGCTGTGTGGTGTACAGGTAAGGTCTTAGGCCTGACAGGCTTGGATGGCTTCTCAGTAGGCTTCGGGGTACGACGGTCGCACTCATAATAGGAGAGATGCTTGGCAATACATGCCTGCTTTTCAATGTATTCTATTAGAGCTGGAAGCTTAAACTTATGTTCCTCGCATTTCGCTACCCATCTCACTCTCAGTTGGTATGGGAGCTTTTCAACAATCTTCTTCATTGTTTCTTGAAGCTCTATTCGATGGTAGTTATTACCAAGTGCTGCGTTAACTATCTTCAAACATGCAACATAGTTTTCCAGGCCATCAATATCACCTGCATTAATCTCCTTCCAATCAAATAGCATCTTGACATAAGCATCTGACAGGTCATTGTCGTTCTTGTATTTACGACACAATATCTCCCAAGCACAATCATACCCAATGTCAGTGGGTAGATGGAAACAGTTCTCAATCAGGTTCTTGGGAGTACCATCTAAACAGTTGTATAGATGAGTTAGCCTTCGTGCAGGGTCGTCGGTATTACACTCCACAATCCAGGTGAAAGAATTCTTAAACATGGAGAATTTGGTTAAGTCTCCACTGAAACGCTCCAGCTTCATCTGTGGCAGCTGCATTCGTCGTGTTACTACTTGCTGACTAGCTAGTGTGCAATCAAGAGCCTTTACTATTTCAGAAGTTTGCAGATCTGCTTGTGACACATCTCTAGTTAAGGGAACACGTTTTGGCACAAAAAACGTTGCATCTGGGACCAATGGAGTTGAATGATATTCAAGACCCTTCAGGTCATACGTCGCACTGTGGACGTTTGTAGGATTCACATCTACTTCATGAACCCTGCTGATTCTCCCACTCTCATAGTGAGAATTTACATCACTTCTCCACTGCTCAATCCCTTTGACATCCAACTGAGCTGATGAGTCCCTCTTCTCACGTTGTGAAGCATTACTAGCAGCAGAACCAGTATATGAAATTCCAACTTCAGACAGTGTTTCATACCTGTAGTTTATCACAGTCTAACTTCAGGCCGTTAATCTCTTCTTGGCTCTTGCGTTTAGCTGCAATTGCTTTGGCTTGCATTTCAACTGCAAGTGTTTTGGCTTGCATTTCAGCTTCAACTGCAAGTGCTTTGGCTTGCATTTACAAAGCCAATTCCTCTTCTTCTAGCTGTTTTGCTTCCTCAGCTTGCTTAAGCTTTGCTTGCGCCTCAAGCAAGCGCACACGCAGCGCCGACTGGCTGGTCTTTGCTGAAGCTCTTGAAACAGACGATATGGCGACAGATGATAGAAGCCACAACAGACGATCCTTGCAGACACAAGGCTGATGAAGTCCACTTGTCCCACGCTGGCGTTACTTGACCCAGGCTGGAGTATTCGTCAAACTGTAGAACACTACACCACCAATGCAGCTACGTTCTGAACATCGGCGTTTTACTAGGGGGGAAGTCAAACACTCTTCCTCTGGTTTGTTCATATATTCCATCAAAGAAGCGAGGTTTGACGCTGCAAACAAAAGCAGCAATAAATATACAAAAAATAATGTAAATATTCATGTAAATACAATATATATACTGTAAATATTATGTAAATACAAAATAATGTAAATGATGTAAAATACAATACAGTAATTCCACAGGTAAGATTCACTTAACATAAAAAATAAACTTACATTTTCCAGACGCCAATTCTAATACTAAATTCACAGATAACCACTGATAGAAGTTGCTGTACAACCAGAAGCATTCAGCCTCCAAGCTAACAGCAACACTGGTCACTTATTACTATGATGAGAACACTGGGCAGCTCAGCACACCACAAATACTGCAGAACCACAGCATGCACAAATTCCATGTGCTTTCCAGAGCCTACCCACGCTGAACTAAACAAAGGCAGGCATAAATCGCGGCCTTTTGGGCAGATGCCAACAATAACAATACAATATTTTTCAGTACCAAATCAATACTTCTTTTTCATACAAAAAAGTAAACAAAAAATGTATACAGTTTTCCATTCAATAGAAATATTTAATTCAAAATAGTGCACATATGTATATAATTAAATTACTAAACAAACATCTGGCAATCCCGACGCTCGCTTATCCCCTCATCCTTATCATCAACAAAGAAAACGTGTAGCGCCAACTTAACTAGAAACGTAAAACGCTGTGGCATATCCTACACTTCTATAAAGTCAATTCTCTCCTTTGCAACTCCTAACTTTCTTTAAGCCGTGAGGACGAGAAAATCATGAGCTGAAGGGCTTTCGTTATCCAAGAGGAAGCGAAGACAGTCTTCTGTTGATCATCCTGGGACAGCACTGGAAAATAAGCTGAAGGGTTTTCGTTATCCAAGAGGAGGCAAAGACAGTCTTCTGGGACAGCACTCGAGATGGTAGAGGGACCTGGAGAGGTTTGGGTTCCAGAACAAGGTACCAATTGCTCTTGGGCAACTTGAGGGCTACTAGAGCTGCTGTTCCCTTGAAAGTCTGCAGTTTATTCAGAACTTTCATTAGAAGCTTGAATGGTGGAAATGAGTAGATGTGAGACCAATAGTTCCAATCTAGAGACATCGCATCTGTTCCTATCACTTCCGGATCTAAGTTTGGTGGTACATACAAGGAAAGCTTTTTGTTGAAGATCATCGCAAAGAGATCGATTTGCAGTTCAGGGACTTACTCTAGAATGGAACAAAATTATTTTGCATCCAGAGACCATTCTGTGTCCAGAGGCCTAGATCTTGAAAGGGCGTCTACTGCCACATTGGGAACCCCTTTGAGGTGAACTGCTGTGAGATGCCAATTCCTCTGCTTTGCTAAAGTGAGGATGGCTAGAATCACATGGTTGATCTGAGGAGACCTGGAGCCCCATCTGTTGACATAGTGGACTATCGTCCTGTTGTTGATAACTCATTTGTTGTGAAATTTTGTCTTTGGGTTCAGTCTCTTCAGAGTCAGAAACACTGCCATAGTTTCCAGAATATTGATATGAAATTTCCGAAATGTAATTGACCACCGACCCTATACTTTCATGGAAGGGGAGTGTCCCCACCCCAAACCTTGCTTCAAGGCGTCTGTGTAAATTGTCACGGAAGGAGGAGGACACTGCAGAGGGACGCATGTTGATAAACTCATGGTAGTGGACCACGGCTTGAGCTGCTTTTGCAGTAAGACCAGGGTTTTGTGGCAAAGATCTCTCCAAGTATTTGATGCCTTTCTTCTCCAGACTCTGTTGGCATCTTTGAGTCTTACTTTTAAGACTGGATCTGTCACGGCAGCGAACTGCAGGGAACCCAAGACTCTTTCCTGTTGCCGCCAGGTGAGTACTCTTGAACAAAGTACAGTCAGACCTCGATCATCGCGATAGGTTACACAGAGAGCCACGATAAGCAAAAAATCAGGAATGAATCTTACACTAGGGTGGGCTAGCTCCTAATCTAAAAAGTCACTGCCCCTTGCCACAAGTGGGTGCCCGAGATGATGATCAACATAGTAAATACTGCCTAATAGTTTTAATTCAGTTTTTATAACAGTTTATAATCATATGTACAATGTACAGAACATTTGCACACATGTACACTGTGTACTGGACACAGTAAGGTTACAGTACATTGGTGTTAAGGTTGGAGAAATGTGTTTTTATTCAATTGTTGAGTGGGAACTTGTTGTTCCGGGAAAGACTCCCTACGTCTATTCCTAAAAGATCAACAGGAGAGGAAAATGAGTACTATCACTCAAAGCACATACACCCTGTTAATAACTTTGATGACATAGTTTACGAACCCATCAATCGAAATGCAAAGAACTGTATTCTGTTCAGAGGCCTGAAAACTCCATACATGAAATAAAGGTAATTTGATGGCCTACTCTAGCTTTCTCAGGTTTAAGGTCATCTACACTCTTAGGCTCGGTTTCGGCTCTGTCCCAGGGATCCCAGTGAGATGCTGCTCAGGAATCTTACGTTAAGTAATTATTGAGACAATGGCAATGGATGGGAGCAGTGATGTAGTGTAAATTAAAAGTTAAAGATATGGATCTTTACCTTTGAAGCATATAGATTCAATATTAAGTCACTCGCTAACACACTATTATTCTTAAGTTACCTAAACTTACTCCTTCCAAAATATCGGGTATAGTGTCCCGATATCAAATATTCATAGTAGGCATAATCAAATAAATGAAGGATTAAAAATACGACAAGGTTTAAATAACCTAATCTTGCTTTATTACACAAATTTACATTAAAAGAAATGGACATCTGAACATCAAGTAAAAGGATCAATACAAAATGTAATGTAATAAAAAGAAATGCAAAACAATAAAAAATATGGTTGCTTAAACTCGCAGTCTTCTGCAAGTGTTAATGATTGAAAAGAGGTCGGACATGCGGCCCTGTGACCCCGAGACTGTGCTAGTCTTGAAAGCAAAAATGATATGTAAAAAACACTACCCACAATCCCACTGCTATTAACCTGAAATATGTAACAGCCAGCTAAACTAAAATCAAGTAAAAATTAATCTAAGGTAAAAATGGGGGAAAAACTAAGTGGCCACGTGTTTTTACCTGCGCTCCTTACAGAAGCCAGCCCTTGTCCTCAAATGGCTGTTGATTGAAATGGGGTCTACCAGATAATTTGCTCAGTTTGCACCCTTGACTGCCACAACCCTGAAATCCTCGCTTGTGGTAGATAGGGTATACCAGGCTCGTCTCCTTCCCTATCTCCAGCTTGGACACACAAAATTCCCCATCCCTTTGTTTGGGGAGAGTCCAGTCTGGGTGGTGAGCCAGAGGTAAACAGATTAGCTGACCAGGTCAATCAACTGGTGAACGAATGGGTGACGCTTAGGTCGTGAGGGTTCACCTGTCTTCACCTTTCGAACAAGTGAAGGTTATGATGCGTGAGTAACCCAGTGGAGGTGCCATAGGAGGTAGGATTTTGCACAAAATACTTAGAGACAGCTTGCTGCTCTAAGGGAGTTTACATATACAATAATCCTACCTATTCCGGCTTGCTAAAAATTAATAACCTAATGTAGCAATTAGCAATTGGCTGGTGCAATTGGCATAAATCTTAAAATTAACAGACCTTAATTGGTACTGAGAAATAAAAACTGCATTCAAGTCAGCAGTATTAAAATTATATTCAAAACCAGTTTAATATTTTATCTCGACACGTAGTTTGAGGAAAGAACCATCATTCGCCGGCGTAAGGCTTTTGCTGTGAGTGTCTACGCTGTGACGTTACGAACATGGCATACGCTATTGTCAACAAGTTTAGTTGATTTAAAATAGTTTTCCCAATGTTTCGGTAAAGAAAACTTAATGTAGGAGGGAACGTTTAAGGGTTAACAATAATATTAGGAGAGAGCCTAAAATACGAAAGGAAGAAGAAGAGTGAAGAGAAATTCTTCACAAAGATAAAGTTTACCAAGTCATCGTCATTTCTTTACTGTTCTGTGTAGCAAAAGTTATTTCTATCTAGTAATACTGTCCTGTAACTTAATACTCACTAATACTGTAATGTATATTACTGTAATATATTTACAGTAATATTACTACATTACAGCGTAACTGTACTTACCGTAAATGTCACATGTAAGAAAGAATTGAAACCCCTTTGGGGTCATGTGAACGACCTCTTCTGCTGCCGTCGCTTGAGAATAGACATAGACTTAGCTCCCAGTGGCGACAGAGGGCTGTTGCCATCTCGTTTCCGATGACTAAGACCTTTTGCTGTCTCCTCTTTGTTCGTACAGGATGGTGGGAAGACTACAGCCAGGAGACCGGTACAATCTGCTTGGAAACAGAGGACCCATACCTCGAACACCCTAGGCAAGATGGCACCTACCCCATGACGCCCCAAAGGACGATGTCTTGATAGTCTGCCATGCCTAGAGCAGTTCAAAAAGAGCCATGATCAAGGGCTAACGTCCTCCCGTTGTGCCTAAGGCACCCAAGCTAAGCTTAAATTTGGACTTGTACTATTTTTTAGTGAAATGTAGAGTAACAGAAAACTTGTCTCCCAGCTGTAGTCTTGCCCAGGAATTATGATGTATATTTGATTAATGTAAGAGCTCATGTTGATGATTATCGAGAAAACATAACATATAAACAATGCTTGAACGCTACCCAGGATTATTAACTTGATAACGTAAATGAAGTGCTCAAGATCGATGTTGTAGAATTCTTTATTGAAATACATGTAAGTTTGTCGGATCAGATTCACCTCTGACTTATCCCGTTTCCTGAATTATAACTTTTAGAAATAATTTGTTTGTGTTGGTACAAATAAATGGTGGCATCTTACTGGGATTTCTTTCAACTTAGAATTGAACTGAAACGAAGAAGTGAAATTACGAAACTACAACATGAGTACTTTGGAGCAACAGCAAGATAATAGTTTCATCGAAATGGAAATCCATATTAAAACATCAGCGGGCGCAGATAGACCAGCACTACAGGGAGTTTGCCAAAACAGCTTTTCACATGTAGATGGGTTCGAACCCCGGGCCGGAGGGAATGGACGATACAGCAAATACAAAACATTTCTGAGTTCTGGGGAAGCAGTGTTGGACCGTTCGTCAAAAAATCATCGTGGCGAAACGGAGAATTCGAGGAAAAGCCCATATGAAAGTGAGGAGAGATCTCGAATTCGTGGAACCCAGGTCATAGGCACATCTGATAATACACCTACAACGGAGGTTAGGCCTAAGTACCGCCAGTAAATATGTTCCTGGCTGGAGGGACGCAGCTAGGAAGAGTTTTGTGGATCAGTCACCCACGGAGGACCTGCGGAGAGGAGATCTTGGCGCCCTTACGTCGAGTCAAGAGGGCCTAAACAGACGGCGGCCAAGAAAGGAAACTGTAAGGAAACATGTTCTTCCTAGAGAGGATGACACGGCAGTGTTCCTGATGGAAGAGAAGACGGTACGCCCTCATGTACATCTAAAATCGTCGTCGTATTCAGCTTCCCGTCGCGGGAGCAACAGCATCGAAAATCGCCGTCAGAAATGGCGACCCAGGACACTACTATGCACTCTGTCAACAGCAGTTGGAGTGTGTTTGATTACCCTTGCCATAAAGGATTTCGTCGTCCAAGCAGCAGCAGCGGGCGTATTGGTAGAAATGGCATGCCCATAAAGGCCGAGGACAATCCCGAAAAGTGGAAGAGGTCCCAGACAGCAACTGTAGGACGTAGAGAAGAGAATTTGAGTTCTTATGTGATTGTCAGTTCTGGCTAACTCGCGAGAACAAATAAGTAATGGGAAAATTTTGAGAAATGCCGAACAAGTTGCCGTAGATTTTCCTTTGTTTGTGGGGAAGAGTAAAGTAAATAATCGGAATGATTGTAAAACCAGATATTGGTGACACGATAGTTATAACAGTAGGCCTAGTGTTGAAAGACTTGATAGGCTAGTCTGTGTTTTGAAGAATAGTTTAGTCAAGCAATAAACTCTGATTCATGTAATGAGTTCTTAAGTTAATTCCTTATTTTTGAGTATCAAGGGAATCATCTCAACCAAACAAACTTTGGGTTAGAAGGTGACAATGAGTAGCCATACTATTGCCTTCGTTAGCAAATTAATGTCTGATAAGAAAAAGTTATGTTTGATGTCAGATTGTGTTAAAGAAAAAAGGATATTTGTTCCGTAACCGAAATACAAACCACGCTATTTACATAGAGTTTACTTTCGGCGTAGCTGAAAATGACGAGCTATTAGATTTTAACGAGGGTTAACTACCCCCGCGCTAGTTAGCAAGGGGGTAGGGGAAGGGGTAACTTGATACCCCTCTCCCCCCCACACACACCGGTGAATTGTCTCACTTCACTTTTGGCTCGGAGGATGAGCAGATGTGTCTGTCTTTTGTCCTCGCTTTTGACAGCCTTAATCTGTTTTTTCTTTTTCTCAGACTTTGTGTGTTTGGAAGTTGGCCTCTACCTTCATCGCAATTATGCGCAAATGCCCTGGACTCTCCGGCCGCCCCTGTGGAACCTTCATGTCGGCGGTCGAGACGGATCCTCACACCCTTTGCCTGCAGTGTCGAGGTCAACGGTGTGCTAGAGACTTAACTTGTAGTGAGTGCAGGGAGTGGTCTACCTCCCAGTGGGAGAGGTTTGCCCGGCGGCGTAAGAAGTCCAAGAGAGACCTTTCTCCTTCAAGGGCTGCCTTGAAGAAGGAAGGCTCCAAGGACTCTTCTTCCGCCGCCCGAACCTCCTCCGAAGCTCCCACTCATCGAGTGGTAGCGTAGGCCATTGTTCTGTTTCCCGACCTCGGGGTGCAGGAGAGGGCGTTGCCTCCCATAGCGGGGCAGCTCCCCCTCCTTCTCCGGGGGAGGATTTTTATTCTCATTATGATGATGACCATGCTGTGTTTAATGATGATCTCTTTCAGCTTTGGGCTTCCTTGGGGCTTAAGGGCTTGCCCTCCAAGGAAACCCTGTTTGACCTGATCCAGTTGGGGCTGCTGTCAAGCAATCGCCGGTAATAGCAGAGGTAGACCCTCTGTCTATTGTCGATGTGGTTGTGGCAGAGGCTTCCAACGGGTTTGGTCAAATCTCTGCTGCTGCTGCTGTTGCAGATGTTGCTGAAGGCTCAGCCTCCCCTTCCGAGCATCCTTCGAAGGGGAAGTTGAGTCCCACGGTCTCTCCTGCGGGTGCGTGTCCTCCTCGGGGGAGCGCACTGACAGAGACTCCTCTTCGGAGGACCGACGATGTGGATGCCCTTCCTCGAGGCCGCCTTCGCCGTAAGGCTTGTCCCCCTCTTCGCCGTAGGGGCCTCCCTTCTCCCTACAAGGGAGTTAAGAGGCGCCTCATCGGGTCATCTTCACCGCCGCCTTCCCCTGCAGAGGATTCTTCTCGTCTGGAGCAGACCGTAGCAGCCACGTCCTTGGACCTCTCCGCAGATCGCTCGCGATCTCCTACGCCTGCCAGACCTTCCAATCCTTCCGGCCTACCTTCACCCCTGGTTGCAGATGCGCAGCAGGCGCCTTCTCACCCCGTCACCCAATGGGCACTGGTCCCTTCGGGGCAAAGGGATGTCTCCCACGGTGTGGCTAATTAGCTTGCGCGTCAGGGTTCCCCTGCGCGGTCAGCTGCGCGTTTGCGCGCAGTAGCGCACATGCTGCGCGTTTGCGCGCAGTAGCGCACATGCGCTCTCCTGAGCTGCAGCCTTCAGACTCGCCTCGCCAGCGCTCTCCTGCTCATCAACGCTCTCCTGCTCGCCAGCTCTCTCCTGCTCGCCTGCGCTCCCCTGCTAGCCGTCAGCGCCCTTCTGTTCCTGCTGTGCGCCAGGCACGTCATCGGTCTCCTGAGAGCACACAATCTCCTGCTCGTCAGAGCGCACCTGCGCACCTTGTTCCTGATGTGCACCCTGCCAACGCTCCCCCACGAGCCCTAGATCTTCAGATCTGGACGCAGGCAAGGACCTTACTCCTTCGCCTCGCCCTCGCGCTCCTTTGCGCCCATCTTCGCCTGCGGAACAGCGCGCACGCTCCCCGGTGCGCACTTCAAGAGTTCCTACGCGCCCGCAGGCCCACGAGTCTTCTTCTTCTGAGCCTGACCGTGAGCGTTCGCCCTTGTGCATTTCCTCGCCATCGGATCCTGCGCCCCAGCTGACTGCGCGTCGACACCCTCCTGCGCACCAACGATCTCCTGAGTGCCCGCGCGATCCTTCGCCTGTGCACAAGTGCTCGCCAACGCGCCAGCGCGCCCATGACTCGGATCGTCACAGGTCTCTGACACGCACACGCGCTAAATCTCCTGCGCGCGGTCGATCGCCTGAACGTACTACGCGCCAACGTTCGCCAACGCGCCATCACGCGCCAACGAGCCATCACGCGCCAACGCGCCATCGCTCGCCGACGCGCCAGCGTTCGCCAGCGTTCGCCAACGCGCCAACGCTCGCCGACTCGCCATCGCTCGCCAACGCGCCATCGCTCCCCGACTCGGAATCGCTCGCCCACGCGCCATAGATCTCCAGTGCGCCGTCGATCTCCTGCGCTTCATCGTTCTCCTGACCGACAGCGATCTCCTCTACCCTCGCGCGCTCATTCGCCTGCCCACTCGCCAGCGCACCCACGCACCCACGCACCCACGCACCCACGCGCCCGCGAGCGAATGTGCCCGCGCGCTTTTATCTCCGCACGACTGTGCGCCTGCGCTCCAGCAGCCGCCCGCGTGCGACCCTCTGAATGCTCCATCGCGCCAGCGCTAGCGCTAACCCCAGCGCGACCCCGTTCTCGCCGGGTTCCGCAGCTCGTACCTACGACAGGGACGCGTACTTCGAGATCGCCATCAGGATCGCCACCTGGATGACTGTCTGGTGTGGGCAGCATCCGAAACGGCTTGTCTGCAAGCATCCAAAGAAGTGATCCAGTTCCTGGAACATCCGGGATGCAAGATTAACTTCAAGAAGTCTCGACTCTCTCCAGCTCAAGGGTTTCAATGGCTGGAAATCCATTGGAACCTGAGGTCACACTGTCTCTCCATTCCCTCAGGGAAGAGGAGGGAGATTGCAGGGTCTGTCAAGAGACTACTGAAATCTGACAGGATCTCAAGACACCAACAGGATAGAGTACTGGGCTCTCTCCAGTTTGCAGCAGTAACAGACCCAGTGCTTAGAGCACAGCTGAAAGATGCGTCAGTAGTCTGGAGAAGATACGCACCAACGCTCGAAGAGATCTAAAATGACCGATATCGGCCTTACTACGATCACTTCTCAACCCGTGGTCGAAGGCCAAGAGCCTAACGAGGACCGTGCCCTCGCAGCCACCTCTGCCGTCAATGACCATCCACATGGATGCTTCGACAGAAGGATGGGGAGTTTACTCCCATCAAAGGAAAGTCCAAGGGACTTAGTCATCTCTGTTCAAGGCCTTTCACATCAACATTTTGGAGGCCATGGCAATCCTCTTGACGTTGGGAAAACTCTACCCTCGCAATCAGTCCACATAAGGCTGATCTTGGACAGCAAAGTGATAGTGAGATGGCTGAGCCAAAAAGGCTCGAGATCGTCCCATATTAACTATGTGATATTAGCCATCCTTCGTCTAGAGAGATGGCACTTATCAGCAGTTCACTTACAAAGGTTCCGCAATGTGACAGCGGGCGCTCTATCCAGGCTCAATCCGATAGAATCAGAATGGTCCCTAGACGCAGACTCATTCTCCTCCATCTTGGAACAAGTCTCGGAGCTGCAGATAGACCTCTCCGCAACTAGCCACAACAAGAAACTACAGTGAACCCTCGTTTATCGCGGTAGATAGGATCCAGACCCGACCGCGATAGGTGAAAATCCGCGAAGTATTGACACCATATTTACCTATTTATTTAACATGTATACAGTATTCAGACTTTTAAAACCTTCCCTTGTACGTACAGTAGTACTGTTAACAAACTACCCGTTAATGTACAGAACACTTAATGCATGTACTACAGTACCCTAAACTAAAACAGGCACAAATATTAAAGGCGATTTTATATCATGCGTTTCCTAAACACGCTAAAAACCACGATAAAAAATGGCAACCAATGTTTTGTTTACGTTTATCTCTGATCATAATGAAGAAACAAACTCATTTAGTGTACACATATATGTATAGGTTAGTTTTTGCATCGATTATATTGATTATACAGTATGTTGATTTTGTTATTACCAATGTTTTACTTAATTTTTCTTAGGACTTCCAAATGAAATGTTTTTCTTTATGACGCCGCCTGAAACGACGGCGTCATAAAGTATGCTCAGTAAACAACCACGCTCAGTACAAAGAAGGCATTTAACGCGCATGATGAAAGTGATAAATAATGATATTTACAGTAAAAGCATTTACAAAATATGTTATTACAAATATTATTTACCATATCTATATAAAATCATACAGTACATACTGTACGTAGCAAAGCAGGAAAACAATTTACGAGAGAGAGAGAGAGAGAGAGAGAGAGAGAGAGAGAGAGAGAGAGAGAGAGAGAGAGAGAGAGAGAGAGAGAGAGAGATTGTTTTATGTACGTAAATGTAAATTTTAAACAAAAAAAATATGATAGGTTACAACATGTATACTCTTCAGACTTTTAAAACATTCCCTTTAACTTAATGCATACAGTACTAAACTATAAAACAGGCACAAATATTAAAATGTTAGAATATTAAAGTAAAAAATAAAGATTGTTACTGTACTCACCACGAAAGAAGTTAAAGAAAAACTTGAATGATGATGGCGATGAATTTGCTGCACAGTAGAAATGATGATGATGAAGCTGATGATGTCTTCTACTGTGCAGCCAATAATAGTATTTTACGTCTCTTCAGACGGAGGTGTCTTTTCCTGGGACACCTCTTCAACTTCTTCCTGAGACACTTCTTCAATTTTTTCTGAGGGCATTGTGATCGGAAGTTGCTGCCGCTGCTTCTTTTTTCGCAAGAGCATCCTGTAGGGAGCCATGTGTTCATCGATCTTGGTGCAGAATTGTACAGAACGAACCATATCCTCGTCCCACTCTTACGACATATCTTTCACCTCATTCGCAAGCTTGCAGAGCTTGGCAAGCCGTTCTAATGTTAAGCCCGTTTCTTCGACATTTTCTTGGATCTCTTCCTCTGTTTCACTGTCTTCGCTGCCCGATTTCATCAGGTCTTCGATGTCTGCGGCCGCGTAACTTCTACTGTCTTTTAACATATTGAGAAGCATCACCTTCTCAGCAATCGTCATCATCTTTCGGTGCTGTTTAGGCTCACTACCAGCCTTAGTAGAAGCAGAAGGCTTGGGAGGCATTGTACAGTAGGGTTTAACAGAAAGTCCAACAAAAAGTTCAACTTAAAACAGTCACGCGCAGCACAGATTAAAGTTCACAATAACTTAACAACGTCAACACAGCGATACAGCGGGAGACAAAGTGACCGCGGAAAGAGATGCTGCGGGTTGGAGAAGCGGTCAAAACACCAATCACAGGCTAGATTACAAAACTTGGGTTCTGATTCGTCATCTATCAGCGCTTGAACCAATCACAACCCGTCTTATATGCTACGTAGGTTACCAATTCAAAGTACAAGATACCCTGCGTACAGTATACTGTACAGTAATAATAATACTGTAATAATAATAATAAATAATGTTACTATAATAATAATAATAAATAATGTTACTGTAATAATAATAATAATGATAATAATAATGATAATAATAACAATAATAATTTTAATAACAACAACAACAACAATAATTATAATAATAACAATAATAATAATAGCTTTACGTACGCTATTTTACGCTTTTGTTGTAGGATGTGTGTGTGTCTCTCTCTCTCTATCTCTCTCTCTCTCTCTCGTACGCTTATTCGAAATGTGATTTTTGCAACAAAGAATATTATTGGATGCAGTACTACGTACGTATACATACAAAAGATTCATGGAAAAGAAGCACATCCATTACATTTGTAGTACAGTACAGTAGTAGCCAGCAGCAGCCTTACAACATTCTAATATGGTATGACTGCATCTGATTTGCGTTTCATGTTCGATTCAATTTTACTATGTACTGTATACAGTACTGAATTATCGTATGATCACATTCTCTTTTCGTGTTTTATTTCATTCTGTGCTTAATTATATGTCATATGTAATGCAATGAACAATCAGTAAGAGCAGATATTACTAATTACAGTATTAATGGAATTACAGGTAACGAAATATCGTATTTGGGGTCTTCAGATATTGCGGTATTTTCGAAATTTCCAGAAAATCCACGATATATATATATATATATATATATATATATATATATATATATATATATATATATATATATATATATATATATGGGTTATGGAAAAAACCCGCGAAGTGGTGAATCCGCGATGGTCGAACCGCGAAGTAGCGAGGGTTCACTGCCTCAATATGTAGCCGCATACGAGGACCCTCTAGAGGAGGCAACGGACGCCATGTCCCTCGGTTCGAACAAATGGACCAGGATTTTCCTGTTCCTTCCATCCAATCTCCTGCTGAAGGTCCTCAAAAAGCTGAGATCCTTCCAGGGAACGGCAGCTCTAATGGCCCCCAAATGGCCCAAGAGCAACTGGTTCCCTCTACTGATGGAACTGAGGCTGACGCCGGTCCCTCTACCGAATCCAGCACTATCTCAACGACTGTCTTTGCTTCGTCACAGAGAACCCAAAACCTTCATCTCATGATTTTCTCGCCTTAGCAGTTAAGAAAAGATTTGGGATCTCAAAAGGCAGTATAGACTTCTTAAAAGAATACAAGTCTAAGTCAGCTAGAAGACAATAAGAATCGTCTTGGAAAAAGTGGGTTGTTTTCGTAAAAGCAAAAGGTCCAAAAGAAATCTCAATAGACTTCTGTCTGTCCTTCTTTATCCACCTTCATGAACAAGGTCTGGCCGCCAACACGATAACTACGTGCAAGTCAGCCCTGACTAGACCTCTTCTATATGACTTTCAAGTGGACTCGACGAACGAAATCTTTAACAAGATCCCGAAGACATGCGCTAGACTTAGGCCTGAAGCTCCTCCGAAGACCATTTCATGGTCCTTGGACAAGGTCCTACATTTTGCTTCATCTGTGAACAATGAGGATTGTTCTCTCAAGGATCTAACCCAAAAGGTTATTTTACTGTTCGCTACAGCCTCAGGGGCTAGAGTTAGTGAAATAGTAGCCCTATCAAGAAATGAGGGCCACATTCAGTTCACAGAAGTGGGAGAACTGAATCTCTTTCCTGATCCAACCTTTCTCGCCAAGAACGAGCTACCCACTAAAAGATGGGGTCCCTGGAGAATCTGCCCTCTGATGGAAGATGTCTCTCTGTGTCCAGCAGAGTGTCTAAAGGTCTATCTTCGAAGAACTTCAGACTTCAGGGGAGGACAGCTTTTCAAAGGAGAAACTTCAGGATCAAACTTATCCCTAAAACAACTGAGGGCGAAGCTCACCTACTTCATTCACAGAGCGGATCCTGACGGTACACCTGCAGGTAATGATCCGAGAAAAATTGCTTCATCACTGAACTTTTTTCAGTATATGGACTTCAAGAATCTTTGCTCATATACTGAATGGAAGTCATCCAGAGTGTTCTACAAACACTATGCAAAGCAAGTGCACGAACTGAAGCATTACGTGGTGGCGGCAGGTTAGTGTATTAAAACCTGTCGTCTAGTGCTACGATGAACAGTGAATTGATTAGGACTATCAATTTGGGTAAAAAGGTATTGGCACTTCCAATGCGATACCTTTTAAGTGGGTGTCACCATGGTGACACTAAGACTGTTCAAAATCCTAGGTGTGGAATTATACAGATAACACTTGTGCCGTGTGAACATAGTACACAGTGTTGAGAGTATACAACATTTACAGAAAATTATCTTAGAAAATGTTATCAAAATTTTCAAATTTCAGAGTGGCACTCTAATATGATGATATGATGTTAACATAACAAACATTGTTACCTGCAATAGATGAAGAATTGTTAGTAATTATTCCTGAGGATCCCAAATGAAGTTGTCAATTTTTCTTGGTGGGATTTAATGATACGTTGGTATTCTTAAAATACATTTTAATAAATCTTGTGATTACATTGCTCTATGAGAGCCAACTCTTAACTGTGTGTGGAGCGTCATACACAATCTGACAAAACCAAAACATTGCTAAACAACAAAAGAGCATCGCTTTCAAAGACTTAAATCCTACTCTAGTACAAAACTATAAAGAATTACATCCTATCTTTGAGGTAACTAATAAATGTTTGAATCCTAATATCAAAATAAATCATTCCACTTATATACAAAGCATAACATGTTTTATCAATGCAATATGATGCAATGTTGCACAATACATGTAACACTTGAAATAATACAGTACTTTATTACAATAATACATAACAGTCTCCTCCCCCTTAACTTGACATTGTAAAAATCTTTATAAATCTAATCTCTCAGGGGGCTTTCCTCTATTAATCCTACTAGGAAGCACTTTAACCTCATCTTGTACTGGTACATGAATTGGTTCTGAATCTACATTTGATGTTGGAGCATCTTGGATAATATTTGACTCATTTGATCTAACTATTTCTTTAAGTTTCTCATCTCTAACATTCACATGCTCTACTGTATTTCTTTTTAATGGCTGTAATTGATCAACATGACTTTTTACAACACTATCACCAACACGAACATCATAATGTAAATTTCCTATCTCTCTTACAATCTCTCCTGGTATCCACTTCTCTGGAGTGTTGTACGATCTTACCATGACATCAGATAAAGGTAAAAAATGTCTTACATTAGGAAGCTTTACTACTTGTTATACCCTTTTTCTTTTAAATCACTTTGGAAACTTGGATGCAACAAATCTAACTTACACCCTATCCTCCTCCCCATCAACAAATTTGAGGGTGTCACGCCTGTTGTGCTGTGCGGCCTTGTTCTATTAGACAATAAAAACTTTGATACATGCAAAAATATGTTACCTGAATTTGCTTTTCTACACTTCATATTGTGTTTAAACGTTTGAACAAATCTTTCAGCCTCTCCATTGGTAGATGGATGATATGTTGCTGAAAATGTATGCTTTATACCATTGACATTACAAAATTCTTTAAACTCTTGTGAGGTAAATTGTGGACCATTATCTGTAACAATTCTTTCTGGAATACCATTTGTAGAAAAAATTTGCATTAACTCATTTATTGTAGCGTAAGACGTTGTAGTCTTCATTGGTATGATTTCTGGCCACTTACTGTAAGCATTTACTACTATCAAAAACAAGTAATTTAAAAAAGGACCTGCAAAATCTATATGCACTCTTTGCCATGGATACCTGGGTAACTGCCACGGGTACATTCTGGCAAATTGAGGATTGTTCTGTTGCATAACACAATTCATACAATTATTTATATAAGATTCCACATCTTTATCTACACCTGGCCACCATACAAAAGTTCTGACAATTACCTTTGATATTACAATACCTTGGTGATCAGCATGTATTTCAGACAAAACCTTATTTCTCAGTGAATTAGGAATAACTACCCATGAACCTCCCATCACTATTCCTTGTGTTACACTTAGTTCATACCATATATCCTTATAGGGTTTACAATTTTCCTCTTTTCCACACAAGTCCCTACCTGTCATTAAACTTTCTAAAACCTTACTAAGTACTGGTTCTCTCTTGGTACTGTCTGCTACGTCTTTTGCAGTTATGGGTACATCATATACAGAAATTAACAGAACACTGTAAATCATACTCCTCTGGAGCTTTGTCTACGGGTAATCTGGATAAAGCATCTGCGTTACCCATGTTAGATGTTGGACGGTATTCTATATCATAGTGGTACGCGACTAACGTAATTGCCCAACGTTGTAGTCTTGCAGCTACCAACGTAGGTAAACTTGCTTTTGGACCCAATATTGCTAATAAAGGTTTATGATCTGTAACAAGTGTGAACTTTTTCCCTCCATAAAGATACATATGGAATTTTTTAACTCCATAAACTAATGCTAAACCTTCTTTTTCTATTTGAGAGTAATTCCTTTCTGCCTTGTTCAATACTCTAGAAGTGAATGCAATTGGTTTTTCTGTTCCATCTGGCATTACATGAGATAATACTGCACCTAAGCCTATGTTTGATGCATCACATACTAATTTAACTGGTAAATCCATTTGATAATGTACTAGGAATGTAGGTGATGTTATTTCCTGTTTGATTCTTTAAAAAGATTCCTGACACTCTTTTGTCCACTTCCATTCTACATCCTTATTCAACAAATTATACAATGGATGTGCAATTGTAGACAGATTCTGAATGAAATTCCCATAAAATGTTACTAAACCTAGAAATGATTGTAATTCCTTAACATTTTCTGGCATTTTAGTTGATTGTACAGCTTTAATCTTCTCTTTAGTTTTGTGAATACCCTTGCCATTAATTACAAAACCTAAGTATTTCACTGAATTAACTTCTAGAATACATTTGCTCTTATTTACTCTAATATATTGTTCCTTTAACTTCTTCAGAACTGTTCGCAATCTTTCTCCATGGTCTCTTGTGTCTTTACCAGCAATTAAAATATCATCTATGAAAATGAATACTCCTTGTATTCCTGAAAAAATCTTATCTATAGTTTGTTGCCATATAGCTGGACTACTTGCAACTTCTCTTTAGTTTTGTGAATACTCTTGCCATTAATTACAAAACCTAAGTATTCCACTGAATCAACTTCTAGAATACATTTGCTCTTATTTACTCTAATATTATGTTCCTTTAACTTCTTCAGAACTGTTCGCAATCTTTCTCTATGTTCTCTTGTGTCTTTACCAGCAATTAAAATATCATCTATGAACATGAATACTCCTTGCATTCCTGAAAAAAATCTTATCTATAGTTTGTTGCCATATAGCTGGACTACTTGCAACTCCATAAGGCAATCTCTTTGGCCTAAACAAACCTAAAGATGTAATTACTCTACATAATTCTTGTGAACTTTCATCCATGGGAAGCTGTTGAAATGCTTGTCTTGAATCTAACTTAGAAAAAACACTGTATCCTTGTCTTAAATTTAACTTAGAAAAAACACTGCATCGTGACATAGTTGCAAACATGTCTTTCAGATTTGGTAATGGATGTTGAGCTACTTGCAGTTGTGGATTCAACGTTACTTTGTAATCTCCACATAACCTAACCTGACCATTTTCCTTCACAATAGATACTAATGGAGTAGCTCAATCTGAATATGTAACCTTTTCCCAAGACCCTTTATTTTCTAATCTCCTGATTTCTGTTTCACCAACGCTTTTCAATGCATACGGTACTGGTCTGGTAGCACAAAATCTAGGAGCACTGTCAGGTTTCAAAACTAAAATTGCCTTTGCGTTCTTTACTGTACCTACTTTATCTTCAAATACGTCTTGAAACTCTGATATAATATTATCCACAGACATTTCATTTTTGTGTTCATCTTTTCTACCTGTAACCTTCAAAATACTAGGCCAATCAAATTTCAAATACTGTAGCCAATCCAAACCTAGCAAAGTTTATCCTTTACCTTTTACTACTATTAATGGCATTCTCTCTAATTTCTTTTCTGTGTACTGTACTAATACGTTCGAATCACCTATTACCTGAATATCAAAACCATTATAACCTTTCAAAACTATTTTTGGGCTTAAGCCATGTCGTCCTGATGGAAGGTTCCTATTGGTAGCTTTCTAAGGGATATTTGGCTACAGTAATATTCCCAGAGAATTGACCTTTAGTTCTCCAGAATTCTAACTCCTGGAGCAAATATCCTTAAAATTTCTCTTAAGGATATGGCATAATATCAGGGGACGTATATCTCGATACGACACATAGCAATCTTCACCCCGAATAGCGTTTTCGTTTCGAGGGGGAAGAGTGGCAAAAACAGAAGGGGAGCCGTTATCAAGGTTACCCTTCCTCCCATACTATTATGAGTATCCAAGATGGCGCTCATTCCTATTTTTGTAGCAAATTCGCACGGTGGTTTTCCCTGTTGATCTAACGTTTTTGATCGCTTTTGTGAGGATTAAATATGCAATCTCCAGCTTTTTCTAGCATCTGGAAAATTGAGTATTTATTCTTTACAGTGTATAACTTTTAGCTCCTGCTTCACAGTGAAATTAGAGTAATTTATTGTGTTAAGGAGCTAGGCCTGTCATCGGAGGCGCCATGGGAGCTGTCGTTTGTTATGCATGTGTTATTTAGTTAGCAGAACGACTTTCCCGGTTGTAATAGCATTAATAAATTATAAAAGCTATTTAGGCACAACTTTACTAGTAAAGATATATATTTTTTGCATATAATTTCCTCTTCCTTATGTCGATCGTATACGTTAGAGTTTCGGCGATTTAGGGAACCGAGATCTCGTCTCGCGCTAGGCTACCTAGCCTATGCGCTGTAGTATACTTTCAGACCTTATCCCCGTTTACCTTCGTGTATCGTTTTATCAATTCAACGGGAGATAGTACATCTCCTTTAATTATATAACTCGATACTCGTCTCCTGTGGAGATTTAAGGGTAATCCCTCCTTAGGTGATAACCCGATCTGGTCTTGCCATAGAGTAGTTCACTCCGGCTTGACTAGGCTAGAGTTTTCTGTCTCCCACCTTTGCCGGCGAGATCTCGGCTTTGGTTTTCGACAGAACCTCAGAGTATTTTATAGGTAGTAGGTTGGCCAGGGCACCAGCCGCCCGTTGAGATACTACCGCTAGAGAGTTAGGGGGTCCTTTGACTGGCCAGACAGTACCATATTGGATCCTTCTCTCTGGTTACGGTTCTTTCCCTTTGCCTACACAGACACCGAATAGTCTGGCCTATTATTTACAGATTCTCCTCTGTCCTCATACACCTGACAACACTGAGATTACTAAACAATTCTTCTTCACCCCAGGGGTTAACTACGGCAATGTAATTGTTTAGTGGCTACTTTCCTCATGGTAAGGGTAGAAGAGACTCTTTAGCTATGGTAAGCAGCTCTTCTAGGAGAAGGACACTCCAAAATCAAACCATTGTTCTCTAGTCTTGGGTAGTGCTATAGCCTCTGTACCATGGCCTTCCACTGTCTTGGGTTAGAGTTCTCTTGCTTGAGGGTACACTCAGGCACACTGTTGTATCTAGTTTCTCTTTCTCTTGTTTTGTTAAAGTTTTTATTGTTTATATAGGAAATATTTATTTAAATGTTGTTACTCTTCTTAAAATATTTTATTTTTCCTTGTTTCCTTTCCTCACTGAGCTCTTTTCCCTGTTGGGGCCCCTGGGCTTATAGCATCCTGCTTTTCCAACTAGGGTTGTAGCTTAGCATTTAATAATAATAATAATAATATTCAGTCTTTCTGCTGGCGGCAGAGCAGCAGGGCGAGTAGCACTCCCCTGCCGGCTTACAGCTGCTGGCATAGGAGGCTAAGCCTCCCTAGACCGCACCTGAAGTGGTAGTATGATGCCGCCACCTTCTCCCCTGCGGTCTAGAAGACTAGTCCTGTTTTGGGAGACCCTAGGTGGAAGAATAGATATTCTTCTGCCGCCTAGGATGGCGCCGATACTGAAACAGTTTCTCCGTCGTGTGGAAGTGGCGGCAATCCTGCCGCTTACTTCCACGCTTGATACAGAACCCTTTTCCCTCCCCCTCTCTGTCCTTTAGTGATGGCCTAGCTATCGCAATCCTGTGGCCGTCGTCCTACAATCTCACTGCTTGCTGGGTAGATTGTGGTGCCGGCCGGGCTCCTACATAGCAGCTGTATAGTCACTCAGTCTTTCCCTTATGGACGCAAGGCTCCGGGAAAGGTTGTGCCGGCTGTGACGGCTGCCGGTGGGAGACCCATCTACTGTTGAGGGTTCTTCAGTCCTCTTTTGGATTGCCATCCACATCCCTGAAGCCGGCTGTGACCGGCGATGGAATTGTGGCTGGATGGAAGCTTGAATGATATATTCTCCCCTTCCATGTTGAACCCTCGTTCTGGAGGAAGTCAGTAAGGTTATGTACTTACATCCTTATTTTTGGGCTCAAGCCATGTCGTCCTGATGGAAGTTCCTAAAGGGTAGCTTCCTTGGGTATATATAACTATGGCGATATTCCCAGAGAATTTACCTTAAGGTACCCAGAATTCCAACTCCTGGAGCAAATATCCCTAATAAAAGAACCAGGGATATCGCGAAATATCAGAGGATGTATTCTTGACACGCCACGTAGCAATCTGCACCCCGAACAGAGTTAACACTTCGAAGAGGTCAATTGGCAAGAAAACGAAAAACAAGAAAGAAAGGAAAGTCGCTCGCAAGGTGTCTCTCCTCTCCCGTTTCGTAAGCATGCATTGCGCCGCTCACGGCGCCATCTGCATTCCTTTTTGCGTAGCTCAACAACTCGGTGTCTTTTCCCTGTGTTTCTTGCAATTCTTGGATTATTTCAACTTGATAATGCTTTCTCCAACTTCTTCTGCTTCTGATAAGTTGAGTATTATTTCTTTTATGTACAAATGTAAGCTCTTGGTAATTTTAAAATGATTTGATAGTGATATCGTTGTTACAAGAGCTGTTGCCTACCGGAGGCGTCCTGGACGCTGTCGCTCGCTATGTATAAGTTAATTAGTTAGCCAGAGCGGCGTTCTCGGCTGTTTCGCTTTAATAATTTTAGCTATTCAGCGTTACATAGGTTTTCTTTATATGATGCTTTTAGTATTTCCGTTTTGCCGAAGGATTTGCCGATTCGGGCCTACGCTAGACCTTGTAGCCTAGTTGTTTGGCCCTAGTACTTTCCTGCATGATATTCAGATTTCCGAGTGTTTTAAAATTTTATTGAAGCTTTAGGCAGTTTTATACATTTAATATTATGTTGATTTTCTTCCAAGATAGTATAGGAGTGAGTTTCGGTGAATTAGGTAATTGATTCTCTTCGCGCCTAGGCTAGTTGTCTATGGGGCCATAGTATACTTTCTCACACTCCCCGGTTGCTCTCTTCTCTTCGGAGAATGTGTGCAATCCCTTTCCCTCTGCTTAAGCCTTGGGCTTAACCCTAATGGTTTATCTGAATTGACTTTAGATACAACTATATTAGGGTGTTTCTGTTCTTTCCTGTTTCCAGTAAGTCTGGATTCAGGAAGGGGGCAGGATATCAGAGTTCTTAGTCTGAGTCTGTTTCTGTCTAGCTTGTGGTTGAGATTCCCTTGCTAGGCTGACAGCAGACATAGGAGGCTTAGCCTCCTTAGTTCACTTTCGAAGGTTTCTGTACGAGGTGATTCCTTCTTTTTGTGATCTAGCAGACTAGTCCAGCGTTGTTGTTCTCGGTGTGGAGGATGAGATCCTCTTTTCTGTGAATAACAACGCCTTCCTTGCTGTGGTTCCGAGGGAGTTGGCAAGTATTGCTGGCCTCCCTCCTCGGATCTCCCCTAGGGTAAGATGAGTTTTCTTGGCTGCGGGTGATTCATTACTAGAGCAAAGTTGGCAGGACCCTCTTTCCCCTTCCCCCCTCTTTCCTTAGCGATGGGCTAGCCATTGCATCCCTGTCCGTCATTCTACATCTGAACCTAGCATAGGTTAGTATGTGGGGTTGACTCAGTCCCTTGCCGGCCGGCAGTGCGTGCTGGCCGGCAAGGGTCTTCTGCTTTGAGTGCTGCCCGGACCTCCCTTGGTCTCTCATCCATGTTTGTCTGTAGAGCCAGATGGCATTGGTCAGGAAGCCTGAAGTTATATTCTCCCCTTCCTTATGTGCACTCTTTCGGGTTGCCGGGCTATGAGGCAGTACAGTCTCTTATCCCGGCATCCATTCTGTTTTTCTTCTAGTGTTTGTACCCTAGCCCGGCTGCCGGTCTAAGTGGCCGGCAGCCAGGCAGTCGGAGTTCTCTGGTTCTTTTGCTGCCGGCCGGCATTGGTTGTATACCTTTGCCGGCCGGCTATATATCACACCATTGTTCTGCCGGCCGCTACGATTAGTGGCCGGCAGCTGGGTGCTGTTGTTGTTTAGCTGCCGGCCGGCAGTCCCCTGCCGGTCGGCAATAGAAACACACCGAGGTTCTGCCGGCCGCTACGTTTGGCGGCCGGCAGCCGGGTGCTATCTTGTGTAGTTGCCGGGCACACGCATTTGAACCAGCGTTCTTCCACCTTATAGTTTATAAGTAGTATACTTTGGAACTAGTTAAGGTGTGTGCCGCCCGGCACATTACCTTCTATACTGTAGCCAGTATTTTTCAGTATAGTATATACTGTAGGGAGAAAACTATAGTATAGTATTTGTTACAACACTAAGTTTTTCTAACACTTTTGTGTTGTCTTGCACAGCCCTTTGATGTAACCTTACAGATAAAGAGAGTTCTTTCTTGTCTACTATCCAGCATTTTGAAATCACTTATTTGGGTGTGAGCTACACCTGTTTCCTCTGGAAATTATTTATTGGTTGCTCTAGAATAGATTAACCATACGATTTTATTATCTGGAAGGTTGCAGCAATTGACTGTGCGGGAAATACAAGTGTGTGTCTTTCCTTTCTAGTTTAGTTGTGCTAAGCTATGTATATCCAGTGATACGTAGTTCACTTGATACTCATGGAATTTTCTTCTCTTTACAGGAGGACCATCCGAAGTGTGGAAGCATTTTCTGCAACGTCCGCAGCAAGAACTTCTGCGGACATGACTTGTGTAGGAGGCACGCAGCATGCGCAGTCTCCAAAGGTGATCTCCGGTATTGGGACCCGCAGGTATGTACCGTGTGCACAAACCTGATTACTGAGGCTTTTGATTCCCCTAAGACGGCGGAGTCAAGGCACGCAGCAAGGGAGAAGCTTCGTACCTGAGTAAGGGGCTTTTAGAAGAACACTTCTGGGCCCTATCTTCCAAGTGAGAAGATGAGGGCTTACCTTTTCCCCAAGGCGTCAGCTGAGGCAGTGATTCCCCAGCCTCAAGCGGAGATACCGTTGGTTCAGATCCCGGTGGATGCTGAAGTCGCGGACACCCTGCAGGACATCCAATTGGACGATAGGATGTCGGAGGTGTCCGAGCGTTTGGAAGAAGACCTTCTGGCAGAAGACCAGGAAGAAGAGCAGGCTTCAGACAATGAAGAGGAAGAGTTCGACGAGGTGTCGGCTACTCCGGTTCAGGCCCCTGAACCTATTCCCTCAACATCGTCCTCTCTCCCAGATGAGCTGGGAAAGACCCTTTCCTCCATCGTTGGAATGATCCAACAGGAGCAGAGGGAAAATAATGAGAAGGCTGCTGCAATGAAGCTGGAGATGCGGAGACTTGCAACATCACGTGGGCCCCAGAAGAAGCTCAGCGTGAAAGACCTTCCCTTGTGCTCAGATGCCAACCCCTGGAGGTATGCCGAGCACATGCCTATGACGACGGGAAAAATTGTCATTTCGGAGAAGTTGGGCTCAGTCCCCCTTGAGGAGGTGGAATTCTGGCCCAGCAAGGAGTCGTATCCGGACTGTTATGTCCGTCTAAGGAAGGAACCAGCCTCAAAGGAAGAAACAGAGCCGAAGGAGGTCATAGTTTTGGACCACGCTAAGGCTCAAGTTTTACTGTCAAGCTCGATGAAAGAGAGGGGCTTCACAAACTCAAAGGTACCTGCTTTGAGTAAGAAGCACCCTTCCTTTGTGTCCTCTCCTTCTAGAGCCTTCCCCTTTATGCAGAAAGGGTTTACGGCTGTGCTGAAACCAATCGAGGCAGGTAAGCCATGCCCCTCCTTGGAGGAGTGTAAACCTCTGTCTTTGGCCCTACCCATGGACCACAAGGACTGGAAGGACGTCCATCTTACCTTCTCAGTCGGGAAGTTGGAGGCTGATATTGCCGGACGTCTGTTCGGTGAGAACCTCCCCAAGCTGTCTGACTTTCTTTTGCGCAGGGAGCTTGAGACAAAAGAAAGACTTGCTGCCTCAATGTCTCATCAAACGACTCTAGAGACAATGGCAAGTGACCCCAAGGTCCATGAAATGTTTATGGGAGTGGCTAAGACACACCTAGCTAGGAGGGCTTGTAGGGAGTTCGTGTTCGCCTCGGCTGCGGTGAGGCACGAGCCAAGGAAGCTAATCTCCTCCAGCATTTGGGGCAAAGACCTCTTCCCTAGTGAAGCAGTCAAGGAAGTTGTAGATAAGGCCGCCACGGAGAATAGAAACCTTCTCCAGAAGTGGGGCCTATCTCTCAAGAGAAAGTCTTCCCCGGATGAGGGTCCCCAACCAAAGAGGAAGACTAAGAAGACTAGGCTACCCTCTCGGCTAGCCAAGCCATTCAGACAGCAGCAGCAGCAACAACTTCCTATGCCTACAGTGCCCCAGATGGTGGCACAAACCCCGACCACGTACCAGTGGGTACCCCAAGCCGTGTCGACGCAGTCTCCGGCATTTAACCCAGCGTTCGAAGGGCAGTCTACTACCTTTCGAGCGAAGCCTAGAGGAGCACCAGAGGTTCGTCTAGACGCCCCTCAAGGGGGAGGGGATTCAGGGGTGGTCGCGGTCAAAGAGGCAAGACCTCAGGCAACAGCAGCCAAAGTGAGATGATACCGGTAGGAGGGAGACTTCAGAATTTTCGGGATCGGTGGACCTTCGATCCCTGGGCCCACAGCCTACTCAAAAATGGACTGGGTTGGAGCTGGTACAGCACTCCACCCCCGTGCCCTCGATTTTTCAACACTCCACCCCCGTTCTGGAGGAGTACGTTCAAGAACTGTTGGAGAAAAGAGTAATCCGAAGGGTAAAGTCCATCAAATTCCAAGGGAGGCTGTTTTGTGTTCCCAAGAAGGACTCAGAAAAACTCAGAGTCATTCTGGACTTGTCGCCACTCAACAAGTTCATAGTGAACTGCAAGTTCAAGATGCTAACACTGCAACACATAAGGACCTTACTGCCCAAGAGGGCATATACCGTCTCCATAGATTTGTCAGACGCCTATTGGCACGTTCCAATCAATCGTCAACTCTCCCCCTACCTAGGGTTCAAGCTACATCAAAGACTCTACGCCTTCAGAGCCATGCCATTCGGGCTAAACATAGCCCCAAGGATCTTCACGAAGCTTGCGAGCGTAGCTCTCAAACAATTACGCCTAAAGGGAATCCAGGTGGTAGCCTACCTGGACGACTGGCTGGTGTGGGCAGCATCCAAGACAGAATGTTTGCAAGCTTCCCTACAGGTGATCCAGTTCCTAGAGCATCCAGGCTTCAAGATCAACAGAAAAAAGTCTCGGCTTTCTCCATCTCAAAAGTTCCAGTGGTTGGGAATCCACTAGGACCTAGTGTCACACCAACTCTCCATCCCGGCGAAGAAGAGGAAGGAGATAGCTGGTTCTGTCAAGAGACTTCTGGATTCCAAAAGGATATCAAGACGCGAACAGGAGAGAGTGCTGGGTTCTCTCCAGTTTGCCTCAGTAACAGACCCGGTGCTAAGAGCACAGCTAAAGGATGCAACAGGAGTTTGGAGAAGTTATGCATCAAACGCGCGAAGAGATCTGATAAGACCAGTACCGCTTCGTCTACGTACGCTTCTCAGGCCTTGGTCCCAAGTCAGGCAACTAAAGAAGTCGGTGCCTCTTCAGCCACCTCCCCCCTCGTTGACTATTCACACAGACGCCTCGAAGGAGGGGTGGGGAGGTCATTCTCATCGGAAGAAGGCCCAAGGAACTTGGTTCATTCTATTCAAGACATTTCACATAAACTTTCTGGAAGCTATGGCAGTACTCCTTACCTTGAAGAAAGTCTCTCCTCGTCGCTCGATCCACATAAGGTTGGTACTGGACAGCGAGGTGATTGTGAGATGCTTGAATCGACAAGGATCGAGGTCACCACCACTCAACCAGGTGATGTTGGCCATCTTTCGACTGGCAGAAAAGAAGAAGTGGTACCTGTCGGCAGTTCACCTTCAAGGAGTCCGCAATGTGACAGCGGACGTTCTATCCAGGTTCACACCGATAGAGTCGGAATGGTCCCTAGACGCAGGATCATTCTCCTTCATCTTGAGTCAAGTCCCAGAACTGCAGATAGACCTCTTTGCGACGAAAGACAACAAGAAGTTACCCCTTTACGTGTCCCCGTACGAGGATCCCTTGGCGGAAGCAGTGGACGCGATGTCCCTCGACTGGAACAGATGGTCCAGGATTTACCTGTTCCCTCCTCACAACCTTCTATTGAGGGTCCTCAACAAACTGAGATCTTTCAAGGGAGTAGCGGCAATAGTGGCTCACAAGTGGCCGAACAGCGTGTGGTTCCCTCTGGCATTGGAACTACGGCTGAAGTGTCTACCGTTACCAGATCCAGTTCTGACCCAGCGAGTTCAGAAGTCGATTGTCTGCACTTCATCACAGAAAACCCGGAACCTGCAGCTCATGATTTTCTCTCCCTAGCGGTGAGAAAACGTTTTGGGATTTCGAAAGACAGTATAGACTTCCTAGAGGAATATAAGTGCAAATCTACTAGAAGGCAATATGAGTCATCATGGAGAAAATGGGTGGCCTTTGTCAAGGCGAAGAATCCGCAAAAGATCTCGACGGACTTCTGCTTATCTTTCTTCATCCACCTCCATGGTCAAGGGTTAGCAGCCAACACAATATCAACTTGTAAATCTGCTTTGACAAAACCCATTTTATATGCCTTCCAGGTCGACCTCTCTAACGATATTTTTAATAAAATTCCGAAAGCCTGTGCTAGGTTCAGACCATCAGCACCTCCAAAGCCCATTTCATGGTCTTTAGATAAAGTTCTTCATTTTGCTTCGCTGTTGAACAATGAGGAGTGTGCTTTAAAGGATTTGACCCAAAAAGTTATTTTCCTGTTTGCACTCGCATCGGGGCCCAGGGTTAGTGAAATTGTAGCCCTCTCGAGAGAGGAAGGTCGTGTTCAGTTCTTGGACGGGGGACAACTGAACCTGTTTCCGGATCCTACGTTTCTTGCCAAGAACGAGGTACCCACCAACAGGTGGGGTCCCTGAAGAATCTGCCCTCTAAAAGAAGATGCATCTCTATGTCCAGTGGAATGCCTAAAGGTCTATCTTCGTAGAACTTCAGACTTCAGGGGTGGTCAACTATTCAGGGGAGAAACATCAGGCTCAAATTTATCACTGAAACAACTTAGGGCGAAAATCACCTATTTTATTCGCAGAGCGGATCCAGACAGTACACCCGCAGGTCACGATCCGAGGAAAGTTGCCTCATCCTTAAATTTCTTTAATAGTATAGATATCGAACATGTTCGCTCATACACTGGCAGGAAGTCTTCCAGAGTTTTCTTTCATCACTATGCGAAGCAAGTGGAGCAACTGAAGAGGTCTGTGGTAGCAGTGGGTAGTGTCGTTAACCCTGCTGTTTAACTCTGCGAGGAACAGTGGATTTAATTGGGACGATTAATTCAGGGGTGAGTGTGTAGTTATGAACTGTTCTACAAACTAAGTGTTAGGGCACTGGGGTGCCCACATTGACTGTTTCATATTCAAAGGTGAACCTAGCATAAGTGCAGACATGTGTGCCAAGCGTTTCCAACGCTAATGTAACTGATTAGTAATACAGACTTTTATGATTTTGATACCTCGGTATGTTAAAAGTGGCGCTAATGTTTTTCTTTCAGATAAACAAGTTTTCTGTTTACTATCATGCTTATGCTTATTTATTGGTTATCCTACTCTTATATATGTATAATTGTTGTTTAACCTTTTTATTTTATTGTTTGTCAATAAACTAGTTCTTGTGAACCTTGCGTCTCCTTTGCCTGTGTCATTTTACTTGAAATGATTTAGTATTACGTTTATTATGTATATTTATCCGGGATAATTCTAATAGATTGTTCCTTTATGCAAGCATTTTTCCATTGGTTTATGCTTTCCCCTAGCGGGAGGACTCCATGCCCTAAGGGGACGGTGGGGGATATGCAAGTTTTCCTCCTACCCGGATATAAACCTTTGTCCAATCCAGTAATGAACGGGGAACTGGTCGATATTTCATATTGACTCAGTGGTTCTTTACAAACTATGCTTTACATGATATAGGGTGAGACCACTATATTGGCTTGTCTGTTATTCATACATAGGTATATGTACTCTTCGAGACTTTTCCAGAGTCTAGTATGACTCTTCCCTGTAGGGGGCAGGAGGTAACATCTCAGGTCTCCAGGTCTAGTTGGCCGGGAAATACCTTCGGGGAGTACGGCACGTTTTGAGAATCCACAGATACAGTAATGCTCTGGTATACTTCCATCAGGACGACATGGCTTGAGCCCAAAAAACGGATTTTGAGCGAAGCGAAAAATCTATTTTTGGGTGAGATGGCCATGTCGTCCTGATGGACCTGCCCTTCTCTTTTCTTCTAAAAAGGGTTGTAGAGCCCCTCCCTACATACAGTATCTGTAGCACCTCGAGTATCGCTACAAGGAATACAGATGGCGCCGTGAGCGGCGCAATGCACGCTTACGAAACGGGAGAGGAGAGATACCTTGCGAGCGGCTCTCCTTTCTTTCTCGTTTTTTTTTCTTGCCAATTGACCCCTTCGAAGTGTTAACTCTGTTCGGGGTGCAGATTGCCATGTGGCATGTCAAGAATATGTCCTCTGATATTTCGCGATATCCCTGGTTCTTATATTAGGGATATTCGCTCCAGGAGTTAGAATTCTGGGTACCTTAAGGTAAATTCTCTGGGAATATCGCCGTAGTTATATATACCCAAGGAAACTACCCTTTAGGAACTTCCATCAGGACGACATGGCCATCTCACCCAAAAATAGATTTTTTGCTTCGCTCAAAATCCGTTTTATTGTTAACAAACATTTCAATAAGGCAGCCCTTCACTCCATACTTTCTCTCTCTCTGTCAGCTAGTGCCGCAAGGTACTAACCCAGCCGGCAGCATGCCAACTAGACCGGTGCCGTCAGGTACTAACCCAGCCGGTGATATGCCGGCTGAACTGGTACCGCCAGGTACTAACCAGCCGGCGACATGCCGGCTGGACTGTGCCACAAGGTGCTAGCCTAGCCGGCAATATGCTGGCTGAACTACAGTATATAATTATACAGTAGCCAGTATATTTGCAGTATAGTATACTGCAGGCAGGAAACTATAGTACAGTATATATTATACAGTAGTTGTTTTCCAACATACCTTATGTTTCCTTGCACAGTCTATTGTTGAGACCAATCATATATTGGAAGAAAAGATTTCCTTCAATACACTGATAGTTAATCAGTTAGCAACTTACCTCACAATATTAAAGAACTTAAGAAGGGTCAGTGTTAATATACACCTATCTCTCCCAAGGGATTATAACCCTTCTCTTGGAATTTGCCTGGATAAGGAAACTCTAGCTTTAATTTTGGGGGAAGTCACAGCAATTGGCCGGACAGGAAACACAAGTATGCATCTTTCCTATTTCCTTTCTAGCTTAACTACCCTAAGCTATAATGTTTAAAATATTAATATTAATATTTTGCATAAAATTGTTTATCATGTGAGATAAACAACCGGATTTAATGTTCCTTTCTTTACAGGAGGACCAAATGAAGTGTGATGCAATTTTCTGTAACCACAGGAGTAAGGACTTCTGTAACTTTCCCCACAATATTAACCCTGGATAGGTACGGTGGGTCGTCTGCGACCCCGAGCGTCAAAAAAAAAAGAGGTTTTTCTCACGTGACTCACCCCCGTGACTGAATTTGTGGGTGATCGACCTGCAGGAGGTGTCTCCCCTACACGCTCTAGTAGTGTCCAGATGTGCATTGCTGTAGCTGTACTCCTTCCCCGATTTCTGAGACGCGTCGGGGTCGAGCGCGACCGAGTTTACCCTTCTAAGGTAATTTGCATAATTATCAAAGTTATTACGAATTATGAAATTGTCGTAGAATGGTGCAACTTGTCTAGGTTATCAGTTGTGGAAAGTCTTGGTGGATTGTTTGGCTACCATGTACATGATTTTTTTTTTTAGTTAAAATGTCGTTCATCACCACGAGGACCATTTTACCGCGAGTGCCCCTTTTTCATTTTTTTTCATTTTTTTGCCAAGTCATTTTTCCGTAAGATATTGCCAAATAGTGTCGTAAAACTTTTGCTTGTTTAGTGTTGGAAAGTGTGTCTAGATGATCTGGCTACCCATGCGTGACTTTGTTTTTGTCAGATACGACGTAGTTATTGGTATATTGGGTATTTAACTTCGGTTGCCAATTTCTGTTTTTTTTTCAATATTTGTAAAAAATTTTACGTAGTAAGGAATTGCCGTATATCATTCATTTTTTTTTCATGTTTATGTGTTAGAAAGTGTGCCTTGATGATTGGGCTAACACGTGCATGTCTTTTTTTTTATCTGAGATGCCGTATATTAGAATGTTGGGCATTTTACCGCGAGTGCCCCTTTTTCATTTTTTTTCATTTTTTTGCCAAGTCATTTTTCCGTAAGATATTGCCAAATAGTGTCGTAAAACTTTTGCTTTTTTAGTGTTGGAAAGTGTGTCTAGATGATCTGGCTACCCATGCGTGACTTTGTTTTTGTCAGATACGACGTAGTTATTGGTATATTGGGTATTTAACTGCGGTTGCCAATTTCTGTTTTTTTTTCAATATTTGTAAAAATTTACTACGTAGTAAGGAATTCCGTATATTATTGATTTTTTTTTCATGTTTATGTGTTAGAAAGTGTGCCTTGATGGTTGGGCTAACACGTGCATGTCTTTTTTTTTTTTTATCTGAGATGCTGTATATTAGAATGTTGGGCATTTTTCCGCGAGTGCCCCTTTTTATTTGTTTTGCATTTTTTTGCTTAGTCATGTTACCGTAAGGAATTGGCAAGTAGTGTCGCAAAACTTATATTTTTATAGTGTTGGAAAGTGTTTCTAGATGATCTGGCTACCCATGCCTATTTTTTTTTAGCCAGATATGGCGTATATATAAGTATGTGTTCGATTTTCCTGTGATTGCCATTTTTTCGTTTTTTCCCATTTCTTTCAAAATTACTACGTACTAAGGAACTATCACAGAGTAATGATTCATTTATATGTTTATTTGTCGGAAAATGTGCCTTGATGGTTTGCCTAGCACGTGGCTGAAATTTTTTTTTTTCTGAAATGCCGTATATTAGAATGGCCATTTTTCCGCGAGTGCCCCTTTTTATTTGTTTTGCATTTTTTTGCTTAGTCATGTTACCGTAAGGAATTGGCAAGTAGTGTCGCAAAACTTATATTTTTATAGTGTTGGAAAGTGTTTCTAGATGATCTGGCTATCCATGCCTATCTTTTTTTTTAGCCAGATATGGCGTATATATAGGTATGTGTTCGATTTTCCTGTGATTGCCATTTTTTCATTTTTTCCCATTTCTTTCAAAATTACTACGTACTAAGGAACTATCGCAGAGTAATGATTCATTTAGATGTTTATTTGTCGGAAAATGTGCCTTGATGGTTTGCCTAGCACGTGGCTGAATTTTTTTTTTTCTGAAATGCCGTATATTAGAATGTTAGCCATTTTTCCGCGAGTGCCCCTTTTTATTTGTTTTGCATTTTTTTGCTTAGTCATGTTACCGTAAGGAATTGGCAAGTAGTGTCGCAAAACTTATATTTTTATAGTGTTGGAAAGTGTTTCTAGATGATCTGGCTACCCATGCCTATCTTTTTTTTAGCCAGATATGGCGTATATATAGGTATGTGTTCGATTTTCCGGTGATTGCCATTTTTTCGTTTTTTCCCATTTCTTTCAAAATTACTACGTACTAAGGAACTATCACAGAGTAATGATTCATTTAGATGTTTATTTGTCGGAAAATTCTGTTTACTTCTTTTTTGATTGAATATCATCAAATTTTTTTAGCTAAAATATTATATTGTTTCACATTTTTGTTTTTTTTTTTTCGATTTTATTTCCCTTCAAAAAAATTTTTTTGGATCAGAATTTTAATTTTATAGTCGTAAAATAATCGACAATTTTCCAGCAACCCACCATACAATTTTTATGCATATCCAATAATAATTAGATTAGTAAATAACACCTTGAAATTGACATACCCTTCCTACATTTCAAGTGGCAGATTAGTGAGTCTGAGTCAGTGTGGTTGGCGGCCATTTTGTGGACATATCCGAAGCGTAAGTTGCCCTATCTATATATATTCTTGTTACCTATAGAATTTGTGATATTTTGGTATATTTTTACCTGCATAAATATCATATTATATATTAAATATATGTATTTTTTTACGAAATTTCTAAGTACTCAAAAAATTACCTTTAGATATGGCCCCTGATATAATGTAATTTACAAAATAATGAAGATTTTTTTACATATTTCTACTTTAGGATAACATATGTTTATTCCCTAAAAAAATTAGCCACTTCCTATTTCATTTGGGTACCCAAAAAAATTCATGAAATTTGGACAAATTTTTTTGGCCAAAAAAAGTTACCCTTTTTTTCTCATTTCAGATCTTCACCTCTATGGGTCTGACTTCATCTAAAATACATCAAGATGTGTCCTAAACATTCAAGAATCAATTCCTAAAAGGATTTGTGTATATATGTATAAACTTTTTTTTTATGAATTTTTATGTAAGGTCTTTTTTTTCTACTTAATTTTTTAAAATATTTATAATAAATAGTTTTTCTGCAGATGAGTAGTATTTATCTTTACAGTTGTTTTAAGCATTCATTGAAGTTTTTTTTGGCAAAAGAAAAAAAGAGGTTACTGCAAAAACTGATTTTTCAAGAATTTTTTTTGCCGTCGGGGTCGTTCGCGTCCGAGTATACCCTTAAAGGGGTGTCCGAGGAGCGTACCTATCCAGGGTTAAATAATTTTAGAAGGGTCAGTGATAGTGCACTTTTCCTATCCCTAGAGGTTAGAACCCTTCTATTTTGAGTTTGCCCTGATCAGGAAACTCAATAATCTTGATATTGGGGGGTAGGTCACAGTAATTGGCTGGAAAGGATACACAAGTATGTGTCTTTCCTAATTTTTTTCTAGCTTACTATCCTAAGCTATAGTGGTTAAAATATTAATATTTTGCATAATCTGTTTATCATGTGAGATAAACAATTGCATACTCATTTAATTTTCCTTTCTTTACAGGAGGAACCCCAGATGAAATACGATGCGATCTTCTGTAACCATAGGAGTAGGAACTTCTACGGTCACAAAGCGTGCAGGTCTCATGACTCCTGCGCCATCATTACCGAAACCCTGCAATACTGGGACCCCGAAGTCTGCAATATCTGCCGGACTTTGGTGACAGAAGGTTTCGACGACCCCAAGTCAATGGAGTTGAGGGATGCGGCACGAGAAAAGCTGCGCAAGTGGGTAAGAGGGTTCCAGAAGAACTCTCCGGGACCATACCTACCTAACAATAGGATAGGAAGCTTGCTGTTCCCGAAAGCGTGTAGTGAAATTGTTGTGCCCCAAGCACGACCCGGACCTCCCTGCTTCCAGATTACCATCGAGACGGATGTCAGTGAGGCGTTGCAAAGTATGGACATCCACCAGGAGGAAAGGATGTCAGAAGTTTCTACGGACTCTGAAAAGGATCTACTAAATGATGATCACGAGGAGGAGTCTACTCTACCTCCGGAAGAGGATGATGATGTCGAGTCGGAGTTCCTTCCGTCTGTGTCGGCACCGGACCTGTTACCCTCGGCATCTTCAGCTTTTACCCTTCCATTGGACAACAGGAGCCAGACACTGGCCTATCTTACGGCCTTAATGGAGAACATTCGCAAGCAAGGCGAAGCAAGGGAAGCGAGATTCGAGAGAGAGCTCCGTGAAGCTCCACTTACCACCTCCCAAGGGTCATACAAGCGACCCGGAGTCCAAGGCCTCCCAACCTGCTCCAAAACCAATCCCTGAAGATATGCGGAGTTTATGCCGATTACTAACGGAAAACTCTACATCACGCAGAAGATGGGAGCCGTCCCTTTAGACGACATTCAGTTCTGGCCAAGCTATATCGCTTACCCTGATTGCTTCATTCGACTGAAGCATGAACCAACGCCAAAAGAGGAGATGGAACCGAAGAAGGTCATGGTTTTCGACCACGATAAGGCACAGGCTCTCTTGTCGAGTAGCCTGAGAAAGGTGGGCTATTTGAATTCAAAAGTGTCCGCCTTGAGCAAGAAACACCCTACCTTTCTTGCTCCTGCTTCAATAGCCTTCCCCTTTACGTCGAAGGCATTTAAAACCATTGCCAAGGCAGTGGAGGCAGGCAAACCATACCCTGCACTAGAGGAATGCAGGCCTCTGTCGTTAGCCCTGCCCATGGAAGAGAAGGAATGGAAGGAAGTCCACCTAACCTTCTCAGTAGGAAAACTGGATGCATACATCGCTGGACGACAGTTTAGCGAGAATCTCCCTAAACATTCTGACTTTCTCTTGCGCAAGGAACATCCTTATCCTACAAAACTGCATAGAGATGTGTGCAGGCCAAAGAAGTACCCTAGACATGCTCATGGTCCTGGCTAAAATGCATATGGCCACCCTAGTAAAGGACCTGTATACTTTCATGAAGGCTAGGAGAGCCTGTAGGGAGTTCGTGTTCTCTGCTGCAACAGTGAAACCAGAACCCAGGAAGCTGATATCTTCTAACATCTGGTGTAAAGACCTCTTCCCTAACGATGTAGTCAAAGAGGTAGTTGAGAAAGCCACCACGGAGAATAGGAACCTTCTCCAGAAGTGGGGCATCTCTTTAAAGAGGAAGTCTTCCCCGGATGCGGGTCCCCAACCTAAAAGGAAGACGAAGAAGCCTAGACTTCCCCCTCGGCCTGCTCAACAACATCCCACAGTCACCATGACCGCGGTGCTCCGAGTGGTGGCCCAAACACAGACCACCTTCCAAGTGGTGCCTCAACAGCTGGTTGCCCAGTCACCAGCATTCAACCCCGGGTTTGAGAGGCAGACCACTACCTTTCGGTCGAAAGGTAAAGGATCCAGACCGGGCTCCTCTAGACATCCCTCAAGAGGTAGGGGAGGACGCGGTCGAGGAGGTAAACCCTCCGGACAATCGAAGCAAGGAGATGCTTCCGGTAGGAGGGAGGCTCCAACATTTTCAGGATCGTTGGGCCTTCGATCCTTGGGCCCACGGCCTAATCAAGATTGGACTAGGATGGAAACGAAACAAGTCTTCACCATTATTTCCTCAATTCTTCCAACACTCCACCCCCCCCCATCGGAAGAATATACATTAGACCTCTTGAGCATACAGTTTATAAGGAAAGCAAAGTCCATCAAATTCCAGGGAAGGCTGTTTTGTGTTCCCAAGAAGGACTAAGTTAAACTTAACCCTGGAACGGTACGGTGGGTCGTCTGCGACCCCGAGCGTCAAAAAAAAAGAGGTTTTTCTCACGTGACTCACCCCCGTGACTGAATTTGTGGGTGATCGACCTGCAGTAGGTGTCTCGCCTACACGCTCTAGTAGTGTCCAGATGTGCATTGCTGTAGCTGTACTCCTTCCCCGATTTCTGAGACGCGTCGGGGTCGAGCGCGACCGAGTTTACCCTTCTAAGGTAATTTGCATAATTATCAAAGTTATTACGTATTATGAAATTGTCGTACAATGGTGCAACTTGTATAGGTTATCAGTTGTGGAAAGTCTTGGTGGATTGTTTGGCTACCATGTGCATGATTTTTTTTTTAGTTAAAATGTCGTTCATCACCACGAGGACCATTTTACCGCGAGTGCCCCTTTTTCATTTTTTTTCATTTTTTTGCCAAGTCATTTTTCCGTAAGATATTGCCAAATAGTGTCGTAAAACTTTTGCTTTTTTAGTGTTGGAAAGTGTGTCTAGATGATCTGGCTACCCATGCGTGACTTTGTTTTTGTCAGATACGACGTAGTTATTGGTATATTGGGTATTTAACTGCGGTTGCCAATTTCTGTTTTTTTTTCAATATTTGTAAAAATTTACTACGTAGTAAGGAATTGCCGTTTATTATTGATTTTTTGTTCATGTTTATGTGTTAGAAAGTGTGCCTTGATGGTTGGGCTATCACGTGCATGTCTTTTTTTTTATCTGAGATGCCGTATATTAGAATGTTGGGCATTTTTCCGCGAGTGCCCCTTTTTATTTGTTTTGCATTTTTTTGCTTAGTCATGTTACCATAAGGAATTGGCAAGTAGTGTCGCAAAACTTATATTTTTATAGTGTTGGAAAGTGTTTCTAGATGATCTGGCTACCCATGCCTATTTTTTTTTAGCCAGATATAGTGTATATATAGGTATGTGTTCGATTTTCCTGTGATTGCCATTTTTTCGTTTTTTCCCATTTCTTTCAAAATTACTACGTACTAAGGAACTATCACAGAGTAATGATTCATTTAGATGTTTATTTGTCGGAAAATGTGCCTTGATGGTTTGCCTAGCACGTGGCTGAAATTTTTTTTTTTCTGAAATGCGTATAATAAAATGTTGGCCATTTTTCCGCGAGTGCCCCTTTTTATTTGTTTTGCATTTTTTTGCTTAGTCATGTTACCGTAAGGAATTGGCAAGAAGTGTCGCAAAACTTATATTTTTATAGTGTTGGAAAGTGTTTCTAGATGATCTGGCTACCCATGCCTATCTTTTTTTTTAGCCAGATATGGCGTATATATAGGTACGTGTTCGATTTTCCTGTGATTGCCATTTTTTCGTTTTTTCCCATTTCTTTCAAAATTACTACGTACTAAGGAACTATCACAGAGTAATGATTCATTTATATGTTTATTTGTCGGAAAATGTGCCTTGATGGTTTGCCTAGCACGTGGCTGAAATTTTTTTTTTTCTGAAATGCCGTATATTAGAATGGCCATTTTTCCACGAGTGCCCCTTTTTATTTGTTTTGCATTTTTTTGCTTAGTCATGTTACCGTAAGGAATTGGCAAGTAGTGTCGCAAAACTTATAATTTTATAGTGTTGGAAAGTGTTTCTAGATGATTTGGCTACCCATGCCTATCTTTTTTTTTACCCATATATGGCGTATATATATGTATGTGTTCGATTTTCCTGTGATTGCCATTTTTTCGTTTTTTCCCATTTCTTTCAAAATTACTACATACTAAGGAACTATCACAGAGTAATGATTCATTTAGATGTTTATTTCTCGGAAAATGTGCCTTGATGGTTTGCCTAGCAGGTGGCTGAATTTTTTTTTTTCTGAAATGCCGTATATTAGAATGTTGGCCATTTTTCCGCGAGTGCCCCTTTTTATTTGTTTTGCATTTTTTTGCTTAGTCATGTTACCGTAAGGAATTGGCAAGTAGTGTCGCAAAACTTGTATTTTTATAGTGTTGGAAAGTGTTTCTAGATGATCTGGCTACCCATGCCTATCTTTATTTTTAGCCAGATATGGCGTATATATAGGTATGTGTTCGATTTTCCTGCGATTGCCACTTTTTCGTTTTTTCCCATTTCTTTCAAAATTACTACGTACTAAGGAACTATCACAGAGTAATGATTCCTCTAGATGTTTATTTGTCGGAAAATTTTGTTTACTTCTTTTTTGGTTGAATATCATCATATTTTTTTAGCTAAAATATTATATTGTTTTACATTTTTTTTTCGATTTTATTTCCCTTCAAAAATTTTTTTTTGGGTCAGAATTTTAATTTTATAGTCGTAAAATAATCGACAATTATCCAGCAACCCACCATACAATTTTTATGCATATCCAAGAATAATTAGATTAGTAAATAACACCTTGAAATTGACATACCCTTCCTACATTTCAAGTGGCAGATTAGGGAGTCTGAGTCAGTGTGGTTGGCGGCCATTTTGTGGACATATCCGAAGCGTAAGTTGCCCTATCTATATATATTCTTGTTCCCTATAGAATTTGTGATATTTTGGTATATTTTTACCTGCATAAATATCATATTATATATTAAATATATGTATGTTTTTACGAAATTTCTAAGTACTCAAAAAATTACCTTTAGATATGGCCCCTGATATAAATGTAATTTACAAAATAATGAAGATTTTTTTACATATTTCTATTTTAGGATAACATATGTTTATTCCCTAAAAAAATTAGCCACTTCCTATTTCATTTGGGTACCCCAAAAAATTCATGAAATTTGGACAAATTCTTTTGGCCAAAAAAAGTTACCCTTTTTTTCTCATTTCAGATCTTCACCTCCATGGGTCTGACTTCATCCAAAATACATCAAGATGTGTCCTAAACATTCAAGAATCAATTCCTAAAAGGATTTGTGTATATATGTATAAACTTTTTTTTTATGAATTTTTATGTAAGGTCTTTTTTTCTACTTAATTTTTTAAAATATTTATAATAAATAGTTTTTCTGCAGATGAGTAGTATTTATCTTTACAGTTGTTTTAAGCATTCATTGAAGTTCTTTTTGGCAAAAGAAAAAAGGAGGTTACTGCAAAAACTGATTTTTTAAGAATTTTTTTTGGCGTCGGGGTCGCACGCGACCGAGTATACCCTTAAAGGGGTGTCCGAGGAGCGTACCTATCCAGGGACTTTCTATTGCGCAAGGAACATCCTTATCCTACAAAATTGCATAGAGATGTGTGCAGGCCAAAGAAGTACCCTAGACATGCTCATGGTCCTGGCTAAAATGCATATGGCCACCCTAGTAAAGGACCTGTATACTTTCATGAAGGCTAGGAGAGCCTGTAGGGAGTTCGTGTTCTCTGCTGCAACAGTGAAACCAGAACCCAGGAAGCTGATATCTTCTAACATCTGGTGTAAAGACCTCTTCCCTAACGATGTAGTCAAAGAGGTAGTTGAGAAAGCCACCACGGAGAATAGGAACCTTCTCCAGAAGTGGGGCATCTCTTTAAAGAGGAAGTCTTCCCCGGATGCGGGTCCCCAACCTAAAAGGAAGACGAAGAAGCCTAGACTTCCCCCTCGGCCTGCTCAACAACATCCCACAGTCACCATGACCGCGGTGACCGAGTGGTGGCCCAAACACAGACCACCTTCCAAGTGGTGCCTCAACAGCTGGTTGCCCAGTCACCAACATTCAACCCCGGGTTTGAGAGGCAGACCACTACCTTTCGGTCGAAAGGTAAAGGATCCAGACCGGGCTCCTCTAGACATCCCTCAAGAGGTAATGGAGGACGCGGTCGAGGAGGTAAACCCTCCGGACAATCGAAGCAAGGAGATGCTTCCGGTAGGAGGGAGGCTCCAACATTTTCAGGATCGTTGGGCCTTCGATCCTTGGGCCCACGGCCTAATCAAGATTGGACTAGGATTGAAACAAAACAAGTCTTCACCATTATTTCCTCAATTCTTCCAACACTCCACCCCCCCCCCATCGGAAGAATATACCTTAGACCTCTTGAGCATACAGTTTATAAGGAAAGCAAAGTCCATCAAATTCCAGGGAAGGCTGTTTTGTGTTCCCAAGAAGGACTAAGTTAAACTTAAAGTCATTCTGGACTTGTTGCCACTCAACAAGTTCATAGAAAACAGCAAGTTCAGGATGTTAATCCTTCAACACATAAGGACCCTGTTACCAAAGAGGGGCGTTCACAGTCTCAATAGACCTGGCAGATCCCTATTGGCCCCTTCTAGTCAGTTGCCCCCTCTCCTCCTACCTAGGATTCATGTTACAGAAGATAGAGTATGTTCCCAGAGCCATACCCTTCGGACTAAACATACCCCCAAGGATCTTCATGAAACTTGCAGATGCAGTCGTGCAACAACTACGCCTAGAAGGCGTTCAGGTAGCAGTGTACCTGGATGACTGTCTAGTGTGGGCAGCATCCGAAACGGCTTGTCTGCAAGCATCCAAAGAAGTGATCCAGTTCCTGGAACATCCGGGATGCAAGATTAACTTCAAGAAGTCTCGACTCTCTCCAGCTCAAGGGTTTCAATGGCTGGAAATCCATTGGAACCTGAGGTCACACCGTCTCTCCATTCCCTCAGGGAAGAGGAGGGAGATTGCAGGGTCTGTCAAGAGACTACTGAAATCTGACAGGATCTCAAGACACCAACAGGAAAGAGTACTGGGCTCTCTCCAGTTTGCAGCAATAAAAGATCCAGTGCTAAGAGCACAGCTGAAAGATGCGTCAGGAGTCTGGAGAAGATACGCACCAACGCTCAATGAGATCTAAAATGACCGATATTGGCCTTACTACGATCACTTCTCAACCCGTGGTCGAAGGCCAAGAGCCTAACGAGGACCGTGCCCTCGCAGCCACCTCTGCCGTCAAGGACCATCCACATGGATGCCTCGACGGAAGGATGGGGAGTTTACTCCAATCAAAGGAAAGTCCAAGGGACTTAGTCATCTCTGTTCAAGGCCTTTCACATCAACATTTTGGAGGCCATGGCAGTCCTCTTGACGTTGGGAAAACTCTACCCTCGCAATCAGTCCACATAAGGCTGATCTTGGACAGCAAAGTGATAGTGAGATGTCGGAGCCAACAAGGCTCGAGATCGTCCCATATTAACCATGTGATATTAGCCATCCTTCGTCTAGAGAGATGGCACTTATCAGCAGTTCACTTACAAAGGTTCCGCAATGTGACAAGGGGCGCTCTATCCAGGCTCAAGCCGATAGAGTCAGAATGGTCCCTAGACGCAGACTCATTCTCCTCAATCTTGGAACAAGTCTCGGAGCTGCAGATAGACCTCTCCGCAACGAGCCACAACAAGAAACTACCTCGATATGTAGCCCCATATGAGGACCCTCTAGAGGAGGCAACGGACGCCATGTCCCTCGGTTCGAACAAATGGACCAGGATTTTCCTGTTCCTTCTATCCAATCTCCTGCTGAAGGTCCTCAAAAAGCTGAGATCCTTCCAGGGAACGGCAGCTCTAATGGCCCCCAAATGGCCCAAGAGCAACTGGTTCCCTCTACTGATGGAACTGAGGCTGATGCCGGTCCCTCTACCAAATCCAGCTCTATCTCAACGGGTTCAGAAGTCGACTGTCTTCGCTTCGTCACAGAGAACCCAAAACCTTCTTCTCATGATTTCTTCGCCTTAGCAGTTAAGAAAAGATTTGGGATCTCAAAAGGCAGTATAGACTTCTTAAAAGAATACAAGTCTAAGTCAGCTAGAAGACAATAAGAATCGTTTTGGAAAAAGTGGGTTGTTTTCGTTAAAGCAAAGGGTCCAAAAGAAATATCAATAGACTTCTGTCTGTCCTTCTTTATCCACCTTCATGAACAAGGTCTGGCCGCCAACACGATAACTACGTGCAAGTCAGCCCTGACTAGACCTCTTCTATATGACTTTCAAGTGGACCTGACGAACGAAATCTTTAACAAGATCCCGAAGGCATGCGCTAGACTTAGGCCTGAAGCTCCTCCGAAGCCCATTTCATGGTCCTTGGACAAGGTCCTACATTTTGCTTCATCTGTGAACAATGAAGATTGTTCTCTCAAGGATCTAACCCAAAAGGTTATTTTCCCGTTCGCTACAGCCTCAGGGGCTAGAGTTAGTGAAATAGTAGCCCTATCAAGAAATGAGGGCCACATTCAGTTCACAGAAGTGGGAGAACTGAATCTCTTTCTTGATCCAACCTTTCTCGCCAAGAACGAGCTACCCACTAAAAGATGGGGTCCCTGGAGAATCTGCCCTCTGATGGAAGATGTCTCTCTGTGTCCAGTAGAGTGTCTAAAGGTCTATCTTCGAAGAACTTCAGACTTCAGGGGAGGACAGCTTTTCAAAGGAGAAACTTCAGGATCAAACTTATCCCTAAAACAACTGAGGGCGAAGCTCACCTACTTCATTCGCAGAGCGGATCCTGACGGTACACCTGCAGGTAATGATCCGAGAAAAATTGCTTCATCACTGAACTTTTTTCAGTATATGGACTTCAAGCGTCTTCCCTCATATACTGGATGGAAATCATCCAGAGTGTTCTACAAACACTATGCAAAGCAAATGCACGAACTGAAGCATTACGTGGTGGCGGCAGGTTAGTATATTAAAACCTGTAGTCTAGTGCTACGATGAACAGTGAATTGATTAGGACTATCAATTCGGGTGAAAAGGTATTGACACTTCCAATGCGATACCTTTTAAGTGGGTGTCACCATGGTGACACTAAGACTGTTCAAAATCCTAGGTGTGGAATTATACAGATAACACTTGTGCCGTGTGAACATAGTACATAGTGTTGAGAGTATACAACATTCATAGAAAATTATCTTAGAAAATGTTATCAAAATTTTCAAATTTCAGAGTGGCACTCTAATATGATGATAGGATGTTAACATAACAAACATTGTTACCTGCAATAGATGAAGAATTGTTTGTAATTATTCCTGAGGATCCCAAATGAAGTTGTCAATTTTTCTTGGTGGGATTTAATGATACGTTGGTATTCTTAAAATACACATTAATAAATCTTGTGACTACATTGCTCTATGACAGCCAACTCTTAACTGTGTGTGGAGCGTCATACACAATCTGACAAAACCAAAACATTGCTAAACAACAAAAGAGCATCGCTTTCAAAGACTTAAATCCTACCCCAGTACAAAACTATAAAGAATTACATCCTATCTTTGAGGTAACTAATAAATGTTTGAATCCTAATATCAAAATAAATCATTCCACTTATATACAAAGCATAACATGTTTTATCAATGCAATATGATGCAATGTTGCACAATACATGTAACACTTGAAATAATACAGTACTTTATTACAATAATACATAACAGTCTCCTCCCCCTTAACTTGACATTGTAAAAATCTTTATAAATTTAATCTCTCAGGGGGCTTTCCTCTATTAATCCTATTAGGAAGCACTTTAACCTCATCTTGTACTGGTACATAAATTGGTTCTGAATCTATATTTGATGTTGGAGCATCTTGGATAATATTTGACTCATTTGATCTAACTATTCCTTTAAGTTTCTCATCTCTAACATTTACATGCTCTACTGTATTTCTTTTTAGTGGCTGTAATTGATCAACATGACGTTTTACAACACTATCACCAACACGAACATCATAATGTAAATTTCCTATCTCTCTTACAATCTCTCCTGGTACCCACTTCTCTGGAGTGTTGTACGATCTTACCATGACATCAGATAAAGGTAAAAAATGTCTTACATTAGGAAGCTTTACTACTTGTTATACCCTTTTTCTTCTAAATCACTTTGGAAACTTGGATGCAACAAATCTAACTTACACCCTATCCTCCTCCCCATCAACAAATTTGAGGGTGTCACGCCTGTTGTGCTGTGCGGCCTTGTTCTATTAGACAATAAAAACTTTGATACATGCAAAAATATGTTACCTGAATTTGCTTTTCTACACTTCATATTGTGTTTAAACGTTTGAACAAATCTTTTAGCCTCTCCATTGGTAGATGGATGATATGTTGCTGAAAATGTATGCTTTATACCATTGACATTACAAAATTCTTTAAACTCTTGTGAGGTAAATTGTGGACCATTATCTGTAACAATTCTTTCTGGAATACCATTTGTAGAAAAAATTTGCATTAACTCATTTATTGTAGCGTAAGACGTTGTAGTCTTCATTGGTATGATTTCTGGCCACTTACTGTAAGCATCTACTACTATCAAAAACAAGTAATTTAAAAAAGGACCTGCAAAATCTATATGCACTCTTTGCCATGGATACCTGGGTAACTGCCACGGGTACATTCTGGCAAATTGAGGATTGTTCTGTTGCATAACACAATTCATACAATTATTTATATAAGATTCCACATCTTTATCTACACCTGGCCACCATACAAAAGTTCTGACAATTACCTTTGATATTACAATACCTTGGTGATCAGCATGTATTTCAGACAAAACCTTATTTCTCAGTGAATTAGGAATAACTACCCTTGAACCTCCCATCACTATTCCTTGTGTTACACTTAGTTCATACCATATATCCTTATAGGGTTTACAATTTTCCTCTTTTCCACACAAGTCCCTACCTGTCATTAAACTTTCTAAAACCTTACTAAGTACTGGTTCTCTCTTGGTACTGTCTGCTACGTCTTTTGCAGTTATGGGTACATCATATACAGAAATTAACAGAACACTGTAAATCATACTCCTCTGGAGCTTTGTCTACGGGTAATCTGGATAAAGCATCTGTGTTACCCATGTTAGATGTTGGACGGTATTCTATATCATAGTGGTACGCGACTAACGTAATTGCCCAACGTTGTAGTCTTGCAGCTACCAACGTAGGTAAACTTGCTTTTGGACCCAATATTGCTAATAAAGGTTTTTGATCTGTAACAAGTGTGAACTTTTTCCTACCATAAAGATACATATGGAATTTTTTAACTCTATAAACTAATGCTAAACCTTCTTTTTCTATTTGAGAGTAATTCCTTTCTGCCTTGTTCAATACTCTAGAAGTGAATGCAATTGGTTTTTCTGTTCCATCTGGCATTACATGAGATAATACTGCACCTAAGCCTATGTTTGATGCATCACATACTAATTTAACTGGTAAATCCATTTGATAATGTACTAGGAATGTAGGTGATGTTATTTCCTGTTTGATTCTTTAAAAAGATTCCTGACACTCTTTTGTCCACTTCCATTCTACATCCTTATTCAACAAATTATACAATGGATGTGCAATTGTAGACAAATTCTGAATGAAATTCTCATAAAATGTTACTAAACCTAGAAATGATTGTAATTCCTTAACATTTTCTGGCACTTTTGTTTATTTTACATCTTTAATCTTCTCTTTAGTTTTGTGAATACCCTTGCCATTAATTACAAAACCTAAGTATTCCACTGAATCAACTTCTAAAATACATTTGCTCTTATTTACTCTAATATTATGTTCTTTCAACTTCTTTAGAACTGTTCGCAATCTTTTTCCATGGTCTCTTGTGTCTTTACCAGCAATTAAAATATCATCTATAAAAATGAATACTCCTTGTATTCCTGAAAAAATCTTATCTATAGTTTGTTGTCATATAGCTGGACTACTTGCAACTTCTCTTTAGTTTTGTGAATGAATACCCTTGCCATTAATTACAAAATCTAAGTATTCCACTGAATCAACTTCTAAAATACATTTGCTCTTATATACTCTAATATTATGCTCCTTTAACCTCTTCAGAACTGTTCGCAATCTTTCTCTATGTTCTCTTGTGTCTTTACCAGCAATTAAAATATCATCGATAAAAATTAATACTCCTTGCATTCCTGAAAAAATTTTATCCATAGTTTGTTGCCATATAGCTGGACTACTTGCAACTCCATAAGGTAATCTCTTTGGTCTAAACAAACCTAAGGATGTATTTACTGTACATAATTCTTGTGAAGTTTCATCCATGGGAAGCTGTTGAAATGCTTGTCTTAAATCTAATTTAGAAAAAACACTGCATCCTGACATAGTTGCATAATTATTACGACTATGATTTACCTGACAAGTCTGATGTTTTCCTTTAAGAGTGTATAGAGTGCTTTCAATGACGTCACTGGGAATCGCCGGCGGCCATGCTGGAGGGCATACAAAGCGAAAACATGGCGGCTGCTACAGCGAATATGGACAATGAGAGCGACTTTGTCAAACAATTGTCGGGTGATGATAAGCGTTTTTACAAGCAGAAACTCTATCTAATAGATGGCCTAGATCCATACCAGATGCAGAATTCATTCAGTCAAAATATTGAGGATTTTCCCAGTATTTCATACATTGATATGGTGAACTACTTGGTACTGTCGGCCAACCCAGAACATGAGTGGGCATACATTTCCATTGAATAATCTGCTTCCAGAATTTGTTGTTTTTCCCTTTAATGCTTTTAAGTCCAAAATTAGATAAACACTGGGCCGATGAAGAGAGTGTTTATAATTATAATGTTAATATTGATCATTTAGCCTAACCTTGTGTATTATAATTTTTTATTGTCAAAATGTATGTAAAAGTTTTGCATTATTATGTCAAATCTTTATCGGTTCATGCCTAACCATTGTGTTTGTGTTTGGTTACAAATGCTATAATTTCTTATATACATATAAACATATGATGGACAAACTCTATTGTAATGCTCTTGGATGATCGTTTTGCCTCCTTGCAATTAAATGCGCAAGTTTAATTATTTTTTCGATGTTTCATATATAAGCTGAAGACCCCTTCGGATTAAACCAGCTTTCAGATATTATTATTATTATTTATAATCAATGTTTATTCATCACATAGGCCTATATGTCTGCACAATTTAATACACAAATTAAAATAAATATAAATATACACTTAATTATATATAGGCATGAGCACCTTGGCGAAAGAGAGACCTAGGTAAGTAGCCTTTGTTAATATAGCCAATATGGGCGCTTTTAATTTTTGTTTTGTAAATCTGAGATGCCCCTTTTGATGTTTAAAAATTAAGATGCCCCCTCCCCCACACACACTACACACTGAACTGACGATGATACTTTTGAAGTCACCCATGCGATCGGATATAGCATGTTTACACAGGAATAATGATACTTTTAGGGCCTAGCCGAGACTGACCTGATATGAAATGATCAGAACAGATACGTGCTTAGGGTAGTGAGGATTCACGTAGATCAGCCCGTGATATTCTGGTCAACCACAAGTCACGTCTGCACTTGGATAATTCTTCTGTATCTTTGTCCTGATTCTGAATAACTGCCGGTATGCGGTAGAAACTCTTGTCATCTCTTCGTCCTCGATTCCCCCAGCCAACAATAGCGCAAAAACTGGGCATTGTGTGAATGTGAATGTGATGAAATGGCTAAATATTCAACAGCTCAACCATAGCTATTCACTGAACGCGTCTTTGTATGCCCTCCAAGATGGCGGACCGGAAGTTTGGTGACGTGTATTGAAAGGACTCTATAGCATCTCGTTTGTCATATCTGCTTTTGATATTGTCATTTATACGTTTTGAAAATATTACCTTCGTAATATTTTGAGAGGGAGATGTAAGATGTGTTAAGATGAGGCCGTTTGTAGCCCCTAAGCGGCGCCCACGTAACTGACGTCATTGCGTATCAGTTGCAATGAAGATACGAAACCACGCTGACTATCATTTCTTGATCCTGCCTAGCTTAGGATCTAACACTTTCCCATCTCGTATTTATTGGATTTCTTCCCTCTCCCTCAGATCCCTCTTATCCACCCAGTTCTACCCCTATTTCTGTATCCGTCTCTGCCTCTATCCATATTCATGTTTTCAGAGTCCCACCCATTTTCCTCTTCGTTGTGCCCTAATCCTTCAAATATTCTCTTCAATATCCTGGACACAGAATCATATGCCGCCATCACCATCTGTTTTTGATTATCGGTGAAATTTGCCTACTGCAAAATATGAAAACCTTTAGCCTCTCCCTCAACCTTTTTCCCACAGCCTTACTGCATTCTGAAGCTGCAGTCTCATGCATAATTATGCAATCTCTCATATTTTCACCAGATTCTCTCTCTATTTTAAAATACTTATCTTCCCATAGTTATACCTTATTGTGTCCTTAAGATATACCCCATCTAATTTCTTTAATATTACTGCTAGAGTTTTGGGGTCCTTTCACTGGCCAGACAGTACTACATTAAATTCTTCTCTCTTACAGTATGCTATGGTAAGCAGCTCTTTTAAGAGAAGGGCACTCCAAAATCAAACCATTGTTCCCTAGTCTTAGGTAGTGACATAGCTTCTGTACCATGGTCTTCCACTGTTTTTGGTTAGACTTCTCTTGCTTGAGGATACAGTGGGGCACACTATTCTATTTTATCTCTCTTCCTCCTGTTAAGTTTTTATAGTTTATATAGGAAATATTTATTTTCTTGTCTCGGTTCTTAAAATATTTTATTTTTCCTGGTTTCCTTTCCTCAGTGGGCTACTTCCCCTGTTGGAGCCACTGGGCTTACAGCATCCTGCTTTTCCACTAATAGGGTCGTAGCTTAGCCAGTAATAATAATAATAATAATAATAATAATAATAATAATAATAATAATAATAATATTAATAATAATAATAATAATAATAACGACCTGCACCTTCAAGTTTTCTCTATATCTTCTGTCATTTCTAAAGTCTTTCCTTTCACTCTTTATCTATTCTCTATAACTGGATATTTAACATCATCCCCACATACTACCAACCAATCTTCTACCTAACCTTTCCAACCTTTGTATTCTGACAGTTTCCCACAGAAACTAGGACATTCCTTCCACCAACTCGATTGTCTCCTTGGTGTTTCCCATAGCACTAGCTTAACTATAGAATTCTGACAGCCAACACAGTGATAACCTAGCCTATGTTTACGTTTAACAGCACTTTTCTACCACTGATCAAATTACTATATTTCATTCTTAATCTGATGTCATATTAGTGACACAAAAACAATTCCATCAATAGATACACACGAAACAATGGATTTGAGCGAAGCGAAAAATCTATTTTTGGGTGAGATGGCCATGACGTCTTGATGGAAGGTTCCTTCAGTAGCTTCCTGAGGGTATATATGACTACAGTGGATATTCCCAGAGAATTAAACTAAAGGTTTCACAGAATTCTAACTTCTGGCACGAGTACCCTAAAGGTTTCCCTTTAGGATATCGTATATCAACAGGGGACGTATGCTTTGACACGCCACATGGCTATCTGCACCCCACACAGCGTTTACACTTCGAGGGGGAAAGGTGGCGAGATAACTGAGGAGCCGTTCCAAAGTTATCCTCCTATGTTACTGTTACGGTACCTCGCGACATAAACAAACGGCAGCCATAACTGTCCGCCATCTTGACTGACGTCACGTCCGTCCGCTTCATTCCTTATTCAGCGTTTCTGCCAGCTTCCACGATACAATATGAAAGGGAGGAGCCTGACAGGCTAAACTAGAACTAGTAGGGCGGGTCCATCAGGACGTCATGGCCATCTCACCCAAAAATAGATTTTTCGCTTCGCTCAAAATCCGTTTTTTGGGCTCAAGCCATGACGTCCTGATGGGAGTGTACCAGAGAATTAGTGTATCGTGGTTTTTCCCCATTTCAAAGTGCCTTCTACTTCAAACAATATTCCTTTGGTCTGGTGACCTTAGAGACCGTGACATATCCGTTATATGTCACTACCAGTGGCATAAACAATGACATGGCTTCCTGCCCCCCTGGCAGGGAGGTCCTGTTTGGACAAGAGGAACATCTCGATGTACCCTGATGGAAACTCACCTGGATGCGAGGATCGTGCCGGTCTCGTGGACAGATCAGAAAGTTAAATATTTGTGAAGGAACAATATTTCACTTGCTTGGTGAGCATATCTAAGACAGGATACATATTATACATAAATATAATAAAGAATAATTAGGGGCATTGAAACTCAGTAACAGCAATTTATTTTCATATGGGAAGGTGAAATAAGACGCATATGGTAAATAAAATTTCTATTTTATTCAAGAAATTGCAATAAAGTAAAATAAGGTAAATAATTTACAATAAAATTGTTGATTAACAGACAGAGACCATGAACTGAAAGAGGGTGATGTGGAATCTGAAAGGGAAGAACTTGCCTTTATACACATAAGTTCCAGGGGAACTAAAGTCTTTAAGAGTCACAATACACTTCATGTCCAAGAACATGTGGCACACGTGTTAGAGTCTATGTCACTTCACCTTGAAGAAAAACAGTCTTTTGTAACTAAGTGTCACCTGAAATCACTATGTATCGTTCTAGGGTCAACACAGGCACCCGTTGAGTAAGAGTCCCGAAATAACTCGATGTTCTACGCAGCAATAAGCAGCCGGTTTCAATACACTACCTGCTGCTACCACGAATCGTTTAACTTCGTGCACCTGCTTCGCATAGTGTTTAAAGAACACCCTCGAGGATTTCCAGCCTGTCGAGGATCGGAGGCTTTCGAAATCCATACCTTGGAAGAAGTTTACGGAAGAGGCGACTTTCCTAGGATCATGACCTGCGGGTGTACTGTCAGGATCCGCTCTGCGAATAAAGTAGGTGATTTTCGCCCTTAGTTGTTTAAGTGACAGGTCACTACCCGATGTTTCTCCTTTAAAAAGCTGTCCTCCGCCAAAGTCTGAAGTTCTTCGAAGATAGACCTTAAGACTCTCCACTGGGCACAGAGAGACATCTTTCTTCAGAGGGCAGATTCTCCAAGGTCCCCATCTCTTGGTGGGAGTTCGTTTTTGGCAAGAAACGTAGGGTCAGGGAAGAGGGTAAGTTCCCCTGTGTCGGCGAACTGTATCTGGCCCTCTTCTCTTGATAATGCCACTGTTTCACTGACTCGGGCTCCCGATGCAAGAGCAAAAAGGAAAATTACTTTTTGAGTCAAATCTTTCAGAGGGCAAGATTCGTTGTCCAAGCTAGAGGCAAATTGGAGCACCTTATCCAGGGACCAGGAAATGGGTCTCGGTGGGGGTGCAGGACGGAGTCTAGCACATGCCTTCGGAAGTTTGTTAAAGATTTTGTTGGACAAATCTATCTGGAAGGCGTACAGTAGTGGTCTTGTCAAGGCCGATTTACAAGTGGAAATCGTGTTGGCTGCTAAGCCTTGTCCATGAAGGTAAATAAAGAAGGACATGCAAAAATCTATGGAGATTTCCGTAGGATTTTTTGCCTTGACAAAGGACACCCACTTCTTCCAGGATGATTCATATTGTCTTCTGGTAGACTTCATTTTGTATTCCTCTAGGAAGTCTAAACTTTTCTTCGAGATTCCAAACCTTGTCTTCATGGCTAGGAAGAGAAAATCATGAGATGAAGGTCTTGGACTTTCTTTGATGAATTGAAGACAGTCGACTTCTGCACCTGCTGGGAGAGAACTGGGCCCGGCAGAGGGATCAGCTTGGGCTGTAGCTCCAGGACTAGGGGAAACTAGTTGCTCCGGGGCCACTTGGGAGCCACTAGGGCTGCTGTTCCCTTGAAGGTTCTCAGTTTGGAGAGGACTTTCAGCAGAAGATTGTGTGGAGGGAACAGTTAAATCTTTTACCATCTGTTCCAGTCCAGGGACATGGCGTCCACTGCTTCCGCTTTGGGGTCCTCGTATGGGGCCACATACCGAGGAAGTTGATTGTTGTCACTTGTCGCGAAGAGATCGATCTGCAGTTCCTGGACTTGACGGGAGATGAAGGAGAATGATCTTGCGTCTAGAGACCATTCCGACTCTATGGGGCTTGTCCTCGATAGAGCGTTCGCCGTCACATTGTGGAATCCTTGTAGGTGAACTGCAGACAAGTGCCATTTCTTCCTGTCCGCCAGACGGAAAATGGGCAGCAGCACTTGGTTGACATGGGGCGATCTCGAGCCCTGACGGTTGAGACATCTGACCACCACTGAGCTGTCCAGAGTTAAACGAATGTCGATCGAAGGAAGAGGGGATAGTTTTTTCAGAGTGAGAAGAACCGCCATGGCCTCCAAGATGTTATTGTGAAACGTCTTGAACAGGGGAGACCATGTTCCTTGAACTTGTTATTGGTGGGAGTGACCCCGCCCCCCCCATCCTTCTAGCGAGGCATCCGTGTGGATGTTGATCGATGGAGGTGGTGGTTGAAGAGGAACAGATCTTTTCAAGGTCCTTGCTTCTGACCACAGCTTGAGGAGTGAGCGAAGTTTGTTTGGTAGGGGTCTCTTGAGATCTCTTCGAGCGATGGATGCGTTTCGTCTCCAGACTCCCGAAGCATCCTTTAGCTGTGCTCGTAGCACTGGGTCTGTCACTGAGGCAAACTGTAGAGAGCCGATTTCTCGCTCCTGTTGTCGTCTTGAAATCCATTTGAATTTGAGAAGTCTTTTGACAGATCCGGCTATTTCCTTCCTTTTCTTCAGAGGGATGGAAAGGCGGTGTGACTGAAGATTACAATGGATTCCTAACCATTGAAACTTCTGAGCTGGAGACAGGCGAGACTTCTTGGTGTTGACTTTGAAACCCCGATGTTCCAGGAATTGGGTCACCTTTCTGCAGGCACGCAAACATTCTTCTGACGATGTTGCCCAAACCAGCCAATCGTCTAGGTAAGCCATCACCTGGACGCCTTGAAAGCGTAGCTGGTGGACGATCGTGTCTGCTAGTTTCGTGAAGATTCTTGGAGCCACGTTGAGCCCGAAGGGCATGGCCCTGAAGGCGTAGTTTCTTCTTTGGAGCCTGAATCCTAGGTAGGAGGAAGCTTGGTGATTCATTGGAATGTGCCAATAGGCATCCGCCAGGTCTATTGAGACCGTGCAAGCCTTGTGAGGCAGTAGGGCTCTTATATGTTGAAGAGTCAGCATCTTGAATTTGTTGTTCACAATGAACTTGTTGAGAGGGGACAAGTCGAGAATGACTCTGAGCTTGTCTGAGTCTTTCTTGGGAACACAAAACAGTCTTCCCTGGAACCTGGTGGACTTTACCCTCTTGATCACCTTGTTCAAGAGTTCTAGGACATATTCTTCTAGGATGGGGGTTGAGGGCTGGAAGAATTGGTGGAAGATTGGAGGTGGTTGTATCCAACTCCACCCTAGTCTCTTCTTGATGATGCTGTGTGCCCAAGGATCGAAGGTCCAACGATCCTGAAAGTGGCGGAGTCTTCCTCCCACCGGAAGGGCTTCATTGCTTCTGGTTTCCCGAGGGTTTACCACCTCGGCCGCTTGCTCCCCTTCCTCCTCTGCCTCTGGAAGGATGACGAGAGGAGTCTCTGCCGGAGCCTCTACCTCTGGGACAAAAGGTAGTGGACTGTCTTTCGTAGGCAGGAGTGAAAACTGGTGCTTGGGACATCACCGGCTGAGGGACCAGCTGAAAGGTCTGCTGTGGCTGGGCCACTATCTGGGGAGTAGCGGGAGCTGGAAACTGGCGTTTGGCTTGACGCTGTTGGGGTCTAGGCTTGGAGAATTTCCTCTTAGGTTGCGGACCTTCATTCTGAGAGGACTTCTTCTTACGGGACATGCCCCACTTGTTGAGAAAGTTCCGGTTCTCAGTGGCAGCCTTGTCCACAATCTCCTTCACCAAAGCTGTTGGGAAGAGGTGTTTGGCCCAGATGTTGGAGGAGATCAGTTTCCGGGGTTCGTGCATTGGCGAACACGAACTCTCTACAGGCTCTACGGGCCTTGATGAAGCTGTACAAATCCTTCATCACGGTCGCAAGGTGGGTCTTGGCAAGAACCATGTAGAAGTCCGGGACCCGAATGTCCCCGGCCATTGCCTCAAGTTGAACTTGATGGGATAGGGAGGCAGCTAGCCTCTCCTTGGTGTCTTGTTCCCTACATAGCAGATGGTCGTTAAGCTTGGGGAGATCTTCATTAACCTGACGTCCAGTGACGTCAGGTTCCAGCTTCCCAACCGTGAAGGTAAGTTGGATATCCTTCCAGCTTTTTATCGTCGGGGGGTAAGGCGAGGGAGAGAGGCCTACACTCCTCCAGTGTAGGGCAGGGCTTTCCTTCCTCCACCGCCTTCAAGACCGCGTTTAGAGCCTTTTCCATGAAGGGACAGATCATGGTAGGAGGAGCAAGAAAGGATGGATGCTTCTTGCTCAACGCTGGCATCTTGGAGTTAGTGAAGCCTCGACTCTTGAGGCAATCAGCCATCATAGCCTGGGCCTTGGAGTGCTCGAATACGATCACTTCCTTAGGTTCAGTCTCCTCCTTGGAGGCCGGTTCGGACTTGAGCTTGACGTAACAGTCCGGATATGCTTCAAAGGTAAGATAGAACTCTACCTCTTCAAGGGGAGTGGCACCCAATTTGTCATTAATGAATATGCGCCGCGTCGTTATTGGCATGTGCTTGGCATACCTCCAGGGATTGTCACCGAGCAAGGAGGAAGCTGTTTGACCGAGAATTTCTTCGGATGCTTCCAACCCGTGAAATGCCTCTTGAGGTCCTCTTGACCTTTGCGGAACCTCTCGTCCAGGAGTGCCACCAGGACCTGGATGGTATCCTGGGTGGTCGGCAGCGCAGGAAGCGAAGCAGTAGAGGTAGAGGGAACTGGCTCCTCAACCACAGCAGAAGCCACAGAAGGTGCTTGGGCGACCTCGCCCTCCGAATCAGGGAACTCCATCTGATCCTCTTCTTCTTCTTGACCCTCGGCCATGAGGGTCCTTTCAGTGTTTTCGGACACATCCGACATCCTCTCCACCTCGTCGATGTGACAGCTTTAGAGAGCGGCCGCAACGTCCGGTTCGACCATAAGCTGGACACAGGGGATCTCGTCCTTAGGGATCACGGCATCAGCTAACGCCTTAGGGAAGAGAAGGGCCCTCATCTTCTCGTTGGGGAGATAAGGCCCTGTGGCGTTCCTCTGGAAACCGCGCACCCACTTGCGCAGTTTCTCCCATGCATTGTCCCGGGCCTCCGCGGACGGAGGGTTATCGAACGCCTCATCAAGAAGGCTTCTGCAGACGGAACAAGTCTGCGGATCCCAATACTTGAGGTTCCCCTTCTTGGCGGTACAATCAGTGTGGGTCCGGCACGCCAGATGCCCGTAAAAGTCAGGGCGACGAACTCCGCAGAAGGAGCTTTCACACTTCACGTACTCCTCCTGTAAAAGAAAGAGACAATGAGTACCTGAAAGTCAATATAACATGACTTACAGTGATCTTAGATTAAAATTTAAGTAGCAACTTATAATATATAAGATTCCTTTTGGTTATGAGCTCAGGATAGGTGAGCTAGAAAGGAAGTAGAAAAGACACATATTTGTGACTCCTGCCCAGCCAATTGCCGGGACCTTACACTATAATCAATTCCTTAGAACCTGTAGGGTCCTAAAAGGGGGGGAGAGCATCCGTTCGGATGAGCCAAGCTTAGGCTCCCTCTGCGGAATTAATTGTAGAGAGGTGTAAAGCTGAAATCATTCAGTTTATATAGAAAAAAGGGGGTAATAGATTAAGCCTCTTTTTTGGGCTCAAGCCATGACGTCCTGATGGAAGGTTCCTTCAGTAGCTTCCTTGGGTATATTTAACTACAGGGATATTCCCAGAGAATTAAACTAAAGGTTATCACAGAATTCTAACTTCTGGTGCGAGTACCCTAAAGGTTTCCCTCTAGGATATCGTATATCAACAAGGGACGTATGTATTAACACGCCACATAGCTATCTGCACCCCATATAGAGTTAACACTTCGATATGGAAAGGTGGAGAATAACTGGGGAGCCGTTCCACAGTTACACTCGTCCGTGGCTGCTTTTGGTACTCGAAACGTAAACAAACGGGCGCCATTGCTAAATGACGTCACGTCCGTCCCCATCCTTCAGCCTGTAGCACCTTGCTTTGGTCGGATTTCCCTTTGTGCGATTTTCATCGACTTACATCGAAGTTATGTCGTTACCTTCAGCCTTGCCTTCTTCTGGAAAATTGAGTACCAGGTCCCAGTATTGTTTAATTAAGCTCTAGCCGTAAAGTAACTTCTACTTTTCGTAAAATATTGTGTTTTGTGGCGGAGCTATGCCGATCCCGGACTCGCCATTTTATGGCGTCGCTGTTCTATTGCATGCCTTATTTAGTTAGCCAGAACAGCCTTATCCGGTCTCTTAACTAATTTATATTATTAGTTATTTAGTCTTCATAGCTAGGAATTACTTATATCGTGTTTTAGCGCTCATCTACTCGGTCGTCTTTCGACCCCATACTAGATCGCTACCTTAGCCCCTAGGCTAGATAGCCTAGTGCTTGTGTTCATGCATGATATATACCAGTGATCCTAGGTTAAGTTATGAAGATTGTGACAATTTTAAACATACTGTTAACTGTGATGTAAGTGTTTTCGCCTTCGGGGACCATATAGGGGACCGGGTTGATTGCGTATCTTTCCACCCTAGCCTAAATGTAGGAACCCCTATATGCTCCCTAATCACCTGCCTGCGAGCATTCCCTCTGTGTGGCCATGCTTTCCCTTCTATATAGGGGAATCTTGTCTACAAACAGAGTATTTATTGCTTCTCTGTCTACCCTAAGGGAATGATCCCCCCTTAGGGTTGTGACCGAGAAATAAGGAATGGCTCTGCCCTTCCTCAGTTGCACCTGGTTGGGTTACTCCTCCCTCCCTGCAACTTGCGATGTGTCTTTCAGCCTACCTAGCCTAGGAGTTAACCCTCTTTCTCTAGGTTAAGCTCTGGGGGTTGATTCTGTACTTTTATAGTTTGAGACGGTTCTCATGTACCAATCTCATTCTGGTTACCTAACCTAGGTTAGGGAGCGTTCTCCCTCTCCTTGGTGGCCGTTCTTGTACAGAGCCTCCCCTATGAAAGACCCCTCATCTTCTCCCTCCCCACCTATCCATTTGGTGTAGGATTGCCTATACAAACCTGTCCTTAGTCCTACAACTTCTCCCTTGGGTGGAGTGGTAGGGCTAACTTGTTCTCCTTCTGAGCTGGCCGCTCTGGTACACATACCCTTCATAGCGTTCTATGGGGGTAGTCGCCGGCAGCGGTCCGGCCGGCGGGGGTTTCCCCCTCTTGAGTGCCCTCTAACCCTCCCTTGGGTTACCCCAGGCACCCGGCCGACTGCCGGCCCCCTGCCGCCGGATGCTATGAGTATCTACTCCTATCATGAGTGTACTCTCTCCGGAGGGATGCCGGAGGGGTATGTGGTCTTACCCCTCCAATCCCTCCTTACCTTTCTCTCCGTCTATCCTGGTGCCGGTCCCTTGCCGCCTCCACCGCCGGTGATACCGCCTTACCTCTGGTGACATTCTTTCATAAGATGCCCTCCCTCCTCTATGACGTCAGCCTTCCGTGTGCCGGAGGCTGCCGCCTTACGTCGGCATACAGCCGACGTCCCACCCCTCTTTTTACCTAGTAACAGCTAGCTGACCCTCCGTGCCGGCCACCTGGGTGCCGGCATTGATTGCCGGCGGTCTAGGTATACAACCATATGCTTATCTGTCTTATGAATTGATCCAAGCTCACCAGGCCGTCAGCCGTCGGCTGCCAGAGCCTCCGCCTCCTGCCGGCGATCTGCCGCTGTGCCGGCGATCGCCAAGATGGTATTACATTTTAGATACTCAATGTGTCTGTCTTGATGCCTTCCACCCTGCAGGATCGGCCTCCGGCGTTCCGTCGGTCTGCCGGCACCCCCTGGAGACGTTAAGGGACATGCACCCCTTCTCATACCTGCCGACAATATGCCGACAGCCAACATACTGCAGCCAGATGGCTTAGCCACTTCCACATATAGGTATTGTCTTACCTTTGAAATTGTGGCTGTGCTGTCTGATTGCACATTACAATATTCCAGCATACTCTGTGTGTCTTTGCGCAGCCGATTGCCGGAACCTATATCTAATAAGGGGTGTTCCCTACTCCCCTTCTAACCAGGGATCTGAGTGGTCTCAGTCCCTGCTACACCTCGCAGGCAATTTCTGCTAGAGGCTTAGCTTCTACCCACCACGGCTTATCCATATGGATTTCCGTTTTGTGGCCGAGAAATTGCCTACTGATAAGGTTACGGTAACCGACTGGGCGGGATTCACAAGTATGTGTCTATCTACTTCCTTTCCCGCTCTCTACTCTCAGGCATTATAATACCTTATGAATTGTTTTAATGCTTAAAAACTTAGATTAAGTTATCTTAATTTTAGACTAATGTAAGTCATTCTTATGCCTTCCATGTACTCATGATCACTTTCTTTTACAGGAGGAGTATATGAAGTGCGAAAGCAACTTTTGTGGAGTGAAGCGCCCGGACTTCTACGGGCACAAGGCGTGCCGGACCCACGCCCCCTGCGCCGCCAAGAGAGGCGACCTAAAATACTGGGACCCGCAGCACCGTACAGTCTGCAAGAGTCGTTTGGTCGAGGCGTTCGACGATCCTCCTTCAGCGGAGGCAAGGGACAACGCTCAAGAGAAGCTACGCAAGTGGGTGCGTGGCTTCCAGAAGAACGCCACCGGACCGTATCTCGCCAGCGAAGATTTGAGGGCCTTGCTATTTCCAAAGGCATCTAAAGACTCCGTGGTCCCCAGTCATCAGATCCCCACCGTCCAGCTCGTGGTGGAACCTGATATCGTCATGGCCCAGTCCATGCATGAGTGCCACTTGGATTCCGATAACGTGGAACGTATGTCGGAAGTGTCGGAAGAGACGGAGAAGAACCTCATGGGCGAGGAGCTCGACTATGAGGAAGACCAGGTGGAATACCCTGATTCGGAGTCTGAGGTCGCTCCCACTCCTACTCCCGCATCGACTCCTGCACCGTCCGAGGAACCTGTTCCTTCGACTTCCGCCACCCCGGACCCTCTTCCATCAGGCACTCAGGAGGTCTTCAAGATACTTGAAGCCCTCATGGAAAGAAAACTTCGTGAGACCCATGAGCAATTCCGGTCTACCCTAGTGAGTTTTAAACAACCGAAACGGATTTCGATTAAAGACCTCCCCTCTTGCTCGGATACTAACCCATGGAGATATGCCGAGCATATGCCGATCACAACTGGTAAGATCTTCATCAGTGAGAAGGTCGGCTCGATCTTGTTGGAAGAAGTGGAATTCTTCCCGAACTTCGAGGCTTATCCGGACTGTTACGTCAGGCTCAGGTCCGAACCAGCCTCAAAGGAAGAGACCGAACCGAAGGAAGTAATCGTGTTCGATCTCGCGAAGGCCCAGGCTATGCTAGCCAGTGCAGTGAAGAGTAGGGGTTTCACCAACTCCAAGATGCCGGCACTCAGTAAGAAGCACCCAACCTTCGTTGCGCCGAATGCTGCGACCTTCCCCTTTATAGAAAAGGCCTTCACAGCGGTCTTGAAAGCAGTGGAGGAAGGGAAACCTTGCCCTGTACTGGAGGAGTGCAGACCCTTCTCCCTTACCGTCCCTCCCGATGATAGGCACTGGAAAGACGTCCAGTCAACCTTCACGGTGGGGAAGTTAGAGCCTGACGTAGCCGGTCGTCAGTTCAATGAGGACCTCCCAAGGCTAAATGATCACCTCCTTCGTAGGGAACAGGATACGAAGGAGAGGCTTGCCGCATCGCTGTCCCTCCAGGTACAGCTCGAACTCATGGCCGGTGACACTAGAGTCCTGGACTTCTACATGGTCCTAGCCAAAACACATTTGGCAACGGTGACTAAGGACCTGTACAGCTTCACTAAGGCTCGCAGAACCTGTCGTGAATTCGTGTTTGTCAGCCCGACGGTGAAAAACGAAACCCGGAGGCTGATTTCCTCCAATATCTGGGGTAAATATCTCTTTCCCTCCTCCCTGGTGAAAGAGATTGCTGACAAGGCCGCCACGGAGAATAGGAACCTTCTCCACAAGTGGGGCATGTCGAGAAAAAGGAAATCCTCTCAGGACGATGGCCCTCAACCTGAGAGGAAGTCCCAGAAACCGAAACCCCAGCAACATCAACAGATACGGCAGTTTCCGGGTTCCGCTACTCCCCAAGTGGCAGCACAGCCACAGCAGACCTTTCAGTTGGTCCCCAGCCCGTGGTGTCGCAGTCACCGGTCTTTACCCCTGCATTTGAGCAACATGCTACTACCTTTCGTCCCAGAGGTAGGGGCTCAAGCAGAGGTTCCTACAGAGATTCGTCTCGCCGCCCCTCCAGAGGCAGAGGAGGAAGGGGAGCTAGCGGCCGAGGTGGCAAACCCTCGGGACACCAGAAGCAATGAAGTGCTTCCGGTGGGAGGAAGACTCCGCCAATTCCAGGATCGTTGGACCTTCAATTCTTGGGCACACAGCATCGTCAAGAAGGGACTAGGCTGGAGCTGGACGCAACCACCCCCAGCCTTCCAGCAATTCTTCCAACAGTCAACCCCCCTCCTGGAAGAATACGTCCTAGAACTCTTGAACAAGAAGGTGATATGGAGGGTAAAGTCAACCAGGTTCCAAGGGAGACTATTTTGCGTTCCCAAGAAGGACTCCGACAAACTCAGAGTCATTCTAGACTTATCCCCTCTCAACAATTTCATTGCGAACAGCAAGTTCAAGATGCTGACTCTCCAACAAATAAGGACCCTTCTGCCTAAAGAGGCCTACACGGTCTCCATAGACCTGGCGGATGCCTACTGGCACGTTCCAATGAATCATTACGCTTCCTCCTACCTAGGATTTCGACTCCAAAAGAAAAGTTACGCCTTCAGGGCCATGCCCTTCGGGCTCAACGTGGCTCCACGGATCTTCACCAAGCTGGCAGACGCCATCGTCCAACAGCTCCGCCTTCGCAGCGTCCAAGTGATGGCTTACCTAGACGACTGGCTGGTCTGGGCGACATCGCCCGAAGATTGTGTAAGAGCCTGCAACAAAGTCACCCAGTTCCTAGAACATCTGGGATTCAAGATAAACGCCGAGAAATCTCGCCTCTCTCCAGCTCAGAAGTTCCAATGGTTGGGAATCCATTGGGATCTTCAGTCACACCGCCTTTCCATCCCGCAGAAGAAAAGGAAGGAAATAGCAGGGTCTGTCAGAAGACTGCTGAAATCCAAACGGATCTCAAGACAACAGCAGGAACAAGTTCTAGGCTTTCTACAGTTTGCCTCTGTGACAAACCCAGTGCTTCGCGCACAGCTAAAGGATGCCGCGGGAGTCTGGAGACGTTCCGCATCCATCGCTCGAAGAGACCTCAAGAGACGGCTTCCAAACAGACTTCGCTTACTATTAAAGCCGTGGTCGGAAGCAAAGGCCCTGAAAAGGTCCATTCCTCTTCAACACCTACCTCCATTAATCAACATCCACACGGACGCTTCACTGGAGGGTTGGGGAGGTGACTCCCACCAACGACAGGTTCAGGGAACATGGTCTCCCCTATTCAAGACGTTTCACATCAACATCTTGGAGGCTGTTACTGTTTTATTTGCCCTTATTTTTATGGTTATATTATGCATAGTATACCTACTGTCTAATATACACTCACCTAGCAGTATAATATTGTTCCTACACAAATATTTAACCTTCTGATCTGTCTTCGAGACCGGCACGATCTTCTCATCCAGGTGAGTTTATCTTCGTCAGATTACTTCGAGATGTTCCTCTTGTCCAAACAGGACTTTCCTGCCAGGGGGGCAGGAAGCCATGTCATTGTTATGCCACTGGTAGTGACATTTAACGGAGATGTCATTGTCTCTACGGTCACCAGACCATAGGAATATCGTTTGAAGTAGAAGGCACTTTGAAATGGGGAAGAACCACGATACACTAATTCTCTGGTACACTTCCAAAACCGGATTTTGAGCGAAGCGAAAAATCTATTTTTGGGTGAGATAGCCATGACATCCTGATGGACCCGACCTACTGTTCCAGTTCAGCCTGCCAGGCCCCTCCCTGCTATACTGTATCGTGGAGGCTGGTAGATCGCTAGATTTCAGTATGGCGGACAGCTATGGCTGCCGTTTGTTTACGTCGCGAGGTACCGTAACAGTAACGTAGGAGATAACTTTGGAACAGCTCCTCAGTTATCTCGCCACCTTTCCCCCTCGAAGCGTAAATGCTGTGTGGGGTGCAGATAGCCATGTGGCGTGTCAAAGCATACGTCCCCTGTTGATATACGATATCCTAAAGGGAAACCTTTAGTGTACTCGCGCCAGAAGTTAGAATTCTGTGATAATCTTTGGCTTAATTCTCTGGGAATATCCACTGTAGACATATATACCCTCAGGAAGCTACTAAAGGAACCTTCCATCAGGACATCATGGCTATCTCACCCAAAAATAGATTTTACGCTTTGCTCAAAATCCATTTATTCATACAAGATTCAGTGATTGCACATGTGTTATTTCGTCTTCTAGAGACCATACAAGAGGTTGTGGGTGGTTTTACCATCGACTCTCTTGCCCCTAACCTAACATTGGGGCCCTTGTTTGCTTCCTTACCTCCCCAGTTACCTTATTTAAGGTAATCTCCTCCTTCTGTGGTAGCCTAGGCTACATCCTAGTCCTCTTAACCTCGAATAGTATTCGGGTAGGTTGGGCTAGGATTGTTCTTTCCTTCTCCTCGCCATTGTACGTGGCTTGAGTTGGGACAGAGCCCCAGAGTACTTGTCGTTCACCCCAGCTTACTTTAGGAGAACGTATTTCTCCTTCTGGTCCTGGCCGGAGGATGAAAGTGGAAGGGTTCTCCCCTTCCCCCTAGTCTGCACTTGGTTGGGTCACAGCCCTTCCTCCCTGTAGCCTAGCGACTTGTCCTACCCCTGTCTTGCCTAGTCTGGGAGAATGGTTCTCCTAGCCTAGGTTAGGCAATCAGTGGAATTCTGTTACTTTATAGTTTAGGACAGGACACTTGTGCTGTACCGAAACTGAGCTAACCTACCCTAGGTTGGAGAGCATTCTCTTCCCCCTAGATAGGCTAGCCCTCAAACAGATTCCCTTCTCCTGGGAGTGTAAGGGTGCATTCCCCCCCCCCTCATCACTCCCTCTCAGGACTCTTTCCCCCTCCCCCACTCTGTCCCTTTGTGTTGGCTTGCCATCACACCCCTGTCCGCTGTCCAACAACTCCTCCGCTTGCTGGCGGGTTGCGGGATTGGCTGTGTTCTTCTGCTAGGTGGTCCGTTCTGCTGCACTTTCCTAACATAGTTGAACTATGGGATAGTGCCGGCGGTCGGCCTGCCAGCGGAAGACCTCCCTTCTTTGAGTGTTCTCTGGTCCTCCCTTGGGCTACCACAGGCAACATAGCCGTCTGCCGGCTCTCTGCCGCCGGACGATAGGTGTATCCTCCCCTTTCATGTGAACACTCCTTCCGGAGGAAGATTAGTTTGGGTACCGGGTATTACCCTTCCTTATCTTCCCTCCTTACCTTTCTCTCTATCGCGGTGCCGGCCCACTGTCGCCTCCACCTGCCGGCACTAGCCGCCGACATCCTTGGTAACTTTCCTGCCTCATTGGATGATGTCAGTGATGGTCTTCCATTGCCGGTTGCCTGCCGGCTGCCGAGGGCCGCCGTCTTGCCGGCGACCCACCATTCTCAAAGTGTCTTCCTGTCTCTCTGCCACTTGGTATGTAGGCAATTATGGGTTCACCTTTAGTGGATTTTTTACCGGCGCTAGATGGGCTTCCGGCTTGCCGTCAGTCTGCCGGCGCTACTAGCCTTGGCTTACAGTGGACAGTCACCCCTCCCGACTGCCGGCCCTGTTCCGGCAGTCATTATTGTGCAGCTGTATATAATAGCCAGTACTCCTCTGGCATTTCGTACCATAGAACGAAGACTATTGTATACTGTCGTCCTGATGGAAGGTTCTTTCAGTAGCTTCCTTGGGTATATTTAACTACAGGGATATTCCCAGAGAATTAAACTAAAGGTTATCACAGAATTCTAACTTCTGGTGCGAGTACCCTAAAGGTTTCCCTCTAGGATATTGTATATCAACAGGGGACGTATGTATTAACACGCCACATAGCTATCTGCACCCCATATAGAGTTACCACTTTGATATGGAAAGGTGGAGAATAACTGGGGAGCCGTTCCACAGTTACACTCGTCCGTGGCTGCTTTTGGTACTCGAAACGTAAACAAACGGGCGCCATTGCTAAATGACGTCACATCCGTCCTCATCCTGAGGCCAGCTCCTTGCTAATCTCCATGATACAGCAGGACAGGGCGGGGCCTGAAAGGCTGGACTAGAATAGACGGGAGGGTCCATCAGGACGTCATGGCTATCTCACCCAAAAATAGATTTTTCGCTTCGCTCAAAATCCGTTTTTTGGGCTCAAGCCATGACGTCCTGATGGAAGTGTACCAGAGAATTAATGTATCGTGGAAAATTTCCCCTTTTAAGCAAGTGCCAAGGGCTCCGAATAGAGGTATGTACAGTGTCCTCGCTAGAGTTTCCCTGGGGATCCAGCTTCCTGCCCCCCTAGCAGAGAAGTCCCGGCTGATCATACCAAAATCCGAAGTGATCATTGAAGGGGTACTCACCCTGCGGAGAGTTCGTGCAGGACTCGGAGACAAGACAGAAGGTTAATATTCGGGTAGGAATATTCTCAAGCATAGGCAAGTGATAATTAATCACTACACTTCTTGGAGGAGAGATCAATCTGGTCTCAAAGGCAGGACGAAGGTAAGTATTCAAGTAGGAATTTAACACAGCATGAGTGAGTATATAACACAAGTATCTTTACATTATTCTTCTCATTCCAAAGGGAAGGGGTTAAATGAAACTATGACAATCATGTATTTCATAATAATAATAGGAGCGGAGAGAGACGCACATGTAATAAAATAGACATTTTATTTCATAGATTGCAGATTATAGTGATAACAATTGCAATAAAAAGTGTAAAGTTAATTTACAATAATAAAGAATAATGTACATAGAAATTAAAAGACTTCAATCTTGAATCTGAAAGAAATTTCACTTTTAGAAACACAAGTTCCGGAGGAACGTCAGTCTTTTTCAAAGAAAAACACATCTTGCCCTTGAGCATGTGGCACTCATGTGAAGTCTATGACATTTCACCTTGATAAGAACAGTCTATTAGAAACACTAAGTGTCCATGAAATCACTATGTATCACACAAGGGTCAACACAGGCACCCGTAGAGTTAAAGTCCCAAGTAACTCGCTGTTCTATGCAGAGTTAAACGGCAGGTTTCATAACACTACCTGCGGCTACCACAAAATGTTTAACTTCATGCACTTGCTTCGCGTAGTGCTTGAAGAAAACGCGCGACAATTTCCACCCTGTGAAGCTCTTGAGGCTTTTGAAATCCATGCTCTGGAAGAAATTCAGAGAAGACGCGACTTTTCTAGGATCATGACCTGCGGGTGTACTGTCAGGATCCGCTCTGCGAATAATGTAGGTGATTTTCGCTCTTAGTTGTTTCAGTGACAGGTCACTACCCGATGTTTCTCCTTTGAAGAGTTGACCTCCACCGAAGTCTGAAGTTCTTCGAAGATAGACCTTAAGACTCTCCACTGGGCATAGAGAGACATCTTCATTCAGGGGGCAGATTCTCCAAGGGCCCCATCTCTTGGTGGGTAATTCATTCTTTGCAAGAAACGTCGGATCAGGGAAGAGGGTAAGTTCTCCTGTATCTGTGAACAGGATATGACCCTCGTCTCTTGACAATGCCACTATTTCGCTGACTCGGGCTCCCGAGGCAAGAGCAAAAAGGAAGATAACTTTTTGAGTCAGGTCTTTTAGAGGGCACGAATCGTTGTCCAGGTTAGAGGCAAAATGGAGCACCTTGTCCAGGGACCAGGATATAGGTTTTGGCGGAGGTGCTGGGCGTAGTCTAGCGCATGCCTTTGGTAGTTTATTGAAGATATCGCTGGACAGATCAATCTGGAAAGCGTACAGTAGTGGTCTAGTCAAAGCCGATTTGCAGGTGGAAATCGTGTTGGCTGCTAAGCCTTGTCCATGAAGGTGAATGAAGAAGGACATGCAAAAATCAATGGTGATTTCTGTAGGATTTTTTGCTTTGACGAACGAGACCCACTTTCTCCAGGAAGATTCGTATTGCCGTCGTGTGGATTCGGTCTTGTATTCTTCGAGGAAGTCTAGACTTTTCTTCGAGATCCCAAACCTTTTCTTTGCGGCCAAGGAGAGAAAATCATGAGATGAAGGTCCCTGACTTTCAGTGATGAAGCGAAGACAGTCGACTTCTCTACTTGTTGAGAGAGAACTGGGCCCGGCAGAGGGATCAGCGTGGGCTGCAGCTCCAGGACCAGAGGGTACCAATAACTCCGGGGCCACTTGGGAGCCACTAGGGCCGCTGTCCCTTTGAAGGTTCTCAGTTTGGAGAGGACTTTCAGCAGAAGGTTGGGGGGAGGGAACAGGTATATCCTGGACCATCTGTTCCAATCCAGTGACATGGCATCCACTGCTTCTGCCTTGGGGTCCTCGTACGGGGCCACATATTGAGGGAGTTGATTGTTGCCGCTCGTTGCAAAGAGATCGATCTGAAGTTCCGGGACTTGGCGAGAGATGAAGGAGAATGATCTTGCGTCTAGAGACCATTCCGACTCTATTGGGCTTGTCCGTGATAGAGCGTCCGCCGTCACGTTGCGGAATCCTTGTAGGTGAACTGCAGACAGGTGCCATTTCTTCTTTTCTGCCAGACGAAAGATCGGAAGAAGTACCTGATTTATCTGGGGCGATCTCGAGCCCTGACGATTGAGACATCTGACTACCACCGAGTTGTCCAGAGTCAGACGGATGTGGATCGAGGGAGGCGGGGAGAGTTTCTTCAGGGTGAGAAGAACCGCCATGGCCTCCAAGATGTTGATGTGAAACGTCTTGAATAGGGGAGACCATGTTCCCTGAACCTGTCGTTGGTGGGAGTCACCTCCCCAACCCTCCAGTGAAGCGTCCGTGTGGATGTTGATCGATGGAGGTAGGTGTTGAAGAGGAATGGACCTTTTCAGGGCCTTTGCTTCCGACCACAGCTTTAATAGTAAGCGAAGTCTGTTTGGAAGCCGTCCCTTGAGGTCTCTTCGAGCGATGGATGAAGAACGTCTCCAGACTCCCGCGGCATCCTTTAGCTGTGTGCGAAGCACTGGGTTTGTCACAGAGGTGAACTATAGAGAGCCTAGAACTTGTTCCTGCTGTCGTCTTGAGATCCGTTTGGATTTCAGCAGTCTTCTGACAGACCCTGCTATTTCCTTCCTTTTCTTCTGCGGGATGGAAAGGCGGTGTGACTGAAGATCCCAATGGATTCCCAACCATTGGAACTTCTGAGCTGGAGAGAGGCGAGATTTCTCGGCGTTTATCTTGAATCCCAGATGTTCTAGGAACTGGGTGACTTTGTTGCAGGCTCTTACACAATCTTCGGGCAATATCGCCCAGACCAGCCAGTCGTCTAGGTAAGCCATCACTTGGACGCCGCGAAGGCGGAGCTGTAGGACGATGGCGTCTGCCAGCTTGGTGATGATCCGTGGAGCCACGTTGAGCCCGAAGGGCATGGCCCTGAAGGCGTAACTTTTCTTTTGGAGTCGAAATCCTAGGTAGGAGGAAGCGTAATGATTCATTGGAACGTGCCAGTAGGCATCCGCCAGGTCTATGGAGACCGTGTAGGCCCCTTTAGGCAGAAGGGTCCTTATTTGTTGGAGAGTCAGCATCTTGAACTTGCTGTTCGCAATGAAATTGTTGAGAGGGGATAAGTCTAGAATGACTCTGAGTTTGTCGGAGTCCTTCTTGGGAACGCAAAATAGTCTCCCTTGGAACCTGGTTGACTTTACCCTCCATATCACCTTCTTGTTCAAAAGTTCTAGGACGTATTCTTCCAGGAGGGGGGTTGACTGTTGGAAGAATTGCTGGAAGGCTGGGGGTGGTTGCGTCCAGCTTCAGCCTAGTCCCTTCTTGACGATGCTGTGTGCCCAGGAATCGAAGGTCCAACGATCCTGGAATTGGCGGAGTCTTCCTCCCACCAGAAGCATTTCATTGCTTCTGGTGTCCCGAGGGTTTGCCACCTCGGCCGCTAGCTCCCCTACACCCGCAGGTCATGATCCCAGAAAAATTGCTTCGTCATTTAAATTTTTCCAATACATGGACTTTGAGCGTCTTCGCTCGTATAGTGGATGGAAGTCATACAGAGTATTCTTTAAACACTACGCGAAGCTAGTGCAAGAGTTGAAAAGTTATGTGGTGGCGGGAGGTAGTGTGCTAAAACCTGTCGCTTAGTACTGTGAGGAACAGTGAATTGATTGGGACTGTAAAGAATCGGGTGAAGGTGTTGACACCTCACAGTGCAACACGTAAAGTTAAGAGTCACCCAGGTGGAACTATGGACTGTTCCAGTTATTAAAGGTTAAGAAACATAGAGATAACACTTGTGCCATGTGTTTTTTACACAGTGTGAAAAGGCAGTCATTCATAGAAATGCATATTAGAAAATTCATTAAATTTTCAGTTTTGTGACATTAATTATTATCCCCTTTCAGGTGAAGTAAGCATTTCTGGTCTTGTCTGTATCATGTGTTTCTTTTGCATTCATTAGCATTTTATTAAGGGATTTTGACGAAGGAAAAATCTATTTCTGGGCGAGAGACCCGTGCCGCCCAGTGAAATGCTCCTTTAGCACCATTTCTAAGGTATATAACTGCTATATATTACCAGAGAAAAAATTGCATAGCAATGCCAGGTTGAACCCAGCTCGCTCACCTATATAAGGTGTCGATATAATACTGGGGCGTGATAATTCACAACCAGAGGCCTCGCACCATTTAGATATCTCCTGTCAAAATCCCCGAACAGCGAGGTGCCGTTCAACATCCTACTACTACTAGCAATCCCACGCCAGTGACGTCACTCCTTATAGCACCCCAAATTGGGGCCCAATTAGGGAGGGACGGGTGGGTTCACTGGTCGGCACGGGTCTCTCGCCCAGAAATAGATTTTTCCTTCGTCAAAATCCCTTTTCTGGGCTCCGACCCGTGCCGCCCAGTGAAATCGTACCAGAGAATGGGGACCCAATATGGCTAACTACCTGAAGAGGGAATAACACAAAATAACAGAGCTGATGAGTTTAATATAAAAAAAGAGGGATGTGGAAACCCGTAAAAATAGATCAACATGTATATGACAGTGATAAATAGACATGGTAAACAATCAATAATGAAACCCATAGGTAGAATTCAACAGATATGAATAGTGGGAATCCAGCTTGGTAATCAAAAATGCAAAATAAAATCAGCTCGGGATTAAGAACAAGTGTAATGAAAACAATTTGTGAAATTGAACAATTGAATAATAAAATAATACACCATAAGGGTGTATAGTAACAAAACAGGTAGGAACAACAGGTAAGCCAGGCAGGAGGGAAAGAGGACAGAGCAAGACGTTGTGATTAGGACTCAGTACCTTCAGGAGGAACTATATTCCCTGCAGCTACTGTGGCAAATCTAAGAGCTTCTAAAGGTTTTAGGTAGTGGCGCTTGAAAACTTTAGGGGACTTCCAACCCGTATATTTTGAGAGCTCATCAAATTTCATATGGTGGAAAAAATTAATTGAGGTAGCCACAGCTCTAATATCATGGACATGTGGGAATGATGCAGGATTAGCTTGTTTAATAAAATAAAGAATTTGTTGTCTGATTCCCTTAAGGGTAATAGTTCCTCCGTGTTCTCTAATAAATAAGGGCCCTGTGGTTGTAGTGGAAGTTCTACCTAAGTAGGCTTTCAGGGTGGTAACTGGACACAGGGATGGATCCCGAGTAAGTGGAACAATCTTCCAGGGAGACCACCTGTTTTGGGGGTCTTCATTTTTAGCCAGGAAAACTTTGTTAGGAGAGAGAAGAACCTCACCCGAAGAGAGAAACTCTATATGACCAGGGTCTCTAGATAAGGCTGACAATTCTGAGATTCTGGAGCCCGAGGCGAGGCTCAAAAGAAAAAGTGACTTTCTTAATAATGCCATATAGTTACAGGATTCATTTGGGGTGTCAGAGGCTAGCTTAAGAACATCGTTCAAAAACCAGGACACTGCGCTAGGGCGAGTTGAAGGTTTTAGTCTGGCACAAGCTCTCGGAATGGATGAGAAATATGAATCCGTTAGATCAATGTCAAAACCAATATGGAAGATCTTTTTCAAGGCTGACTTGATTGTAGTAATGGTATTGACTGCCAGACCAGATTCGAAGAGAGTTCTGAAGAATGTCACAATTAGATTCATCGTCATTTTCTCAACTTGGGAATCTTTCAAGAACTTAGCTAATTTCTTGACAGCTGAGTCATATTGATGGAGAGTAGATTCCCTTTTGTCAGATTCCAGGAAAATAGTATTCAAAGGATCGATGTTTGCACCTCGTTGGGCTGCGAACTTCATGAAGTCCATAAAGTTAGGGCATTCAGAATCCTTGAGGAAGCGAACACATTGCGAGTTTGCACTGTCTTTGTTAACACCGGATTGGGAATCCGCTGGGGGCGGAGACCTAGTTCTAGCAACAAGGGGAACCAATTGGTTGCTCTTAGGCCAGTTGGGGGCTACGAGAGCCACTTGACCTTTGACGGATCTGAGTTTGTGCAGAACTTTCAGCAGGAGATTCACCGGAGGAAACAGATAAATCGTCTTCCAGGTATTCCAATCTAGAATCATAGAGTCCGTGGCATAAGCCTGAGGGTCCAGGGTGGGGGCTCCGTAACAATCTATTTTGCGATTGGATTTCGTCGCAAACAGATCCACCTGGAGACCCGGGACTGGAGATAGCATCCACTGGAAAGATCGATTGTCTAGTGACCATTCCGACTCTGGCGGAGTCGTCCGGGAAAGTGAGTCCTCTACCACATTCCGGACTCCTGCTAGATGGACTGCTGACAGGTGCCACTTGTGCATTGCCGCCATGGGGAAAAACTTCAACTTAATGTGGTTTATTTGGGCTGATCTAGAGCCCTCTCTGTTGAGGCAGTGTACTATGACTGCATTGTCGAGAACCAGACTGATATGGAGATTCCTGGCTGGATTGAGACATTTTAAAGTGAGGAAGACTGCCATGGCCTCTAGGACGCTGACGTGCATTTGTTGGAAGACTGGTGACCATAACCCTTGGACTTTCTTGTGTTGTAAAGGAACCGACTTGGAAAGATTCTTGATCTTCGTCCAAGTCTGCAGACTTTTTCTCAGGGTTGGAGAAAGGCGAGCACGTCTGTCTCGGCGTATTGCGGTTGCTCTGGAGCGCCACACTCTGTTTATGTCCTTGAGTTTGGACCTCAGGACGATGTCTGTCACGGAGGCGAAGTGTAAAGAATCTAGGATCCACTCTCGGCTCCTTCGAAAGGTCAACTTTTCCCTGAGAAATTGTTTTGTATTCCTCGCTATCACCTTCCTTTTGGCTTTGGGGAGGCACAGCGTATGGGAGCACAGGTCACCTTGTAGTCCCAGCCATTGAAACTTGGTCTCCGGGACCAGGCGGGATTTCCCGAGGCTTTGTTCGTTGCTACGCGGGAAATCTGGGCATTGTCTGACCTGATTAGCTAATCGTCTAGATAGGCTACTACCTGTATCCCCTGAGTCCGAAGCTCTTGAATTACTATCTCTGCTAGTTTGGTGAAGATTCTGGGTGGTATGTTGAGCCCCAATAGCATCACTTTGAATGCATAGGCTTGTTTGCCTAGCTTGAAGCCCAGAAAAGGACGAAAATGCCTTGCTATTGGAACATGATAGTAGGCATCTGTAAGATCGATGGAGGTGGTGACGGCCCCACGGGGAAGTAAGGTCCGCACCTGCGAGACGGTAAGCATATGGAATTTGTCGCAACGAATGAAGGAATTTAAACGAGACAGGTCCCGGATTACTCTCCGTTTGTCTGAGCCTTTCTTTGGCACGCTGAACAAGCGTCCGTGAAATCGCAAGCGACGTATACTTTGGATTGCATTCTTTAGTAGCAGATCTTTTGTGAAGGAACGTAGTTCTTCCGTGAACTGAGACCGGTTGAACCACTTGCAGAGGTTGCCTGAATTGGGAAGATTGGAAGGGCCTCAATCTCTTCCTACCTCGAATTGGGGTACTAGTAGGCTAATATCTCCTCTTTGAAACCAGGCCCCACCTAACCTTGAGGTTTTGGTTGGCCCTAGCTGCCTCGCTAAGGACCGAGTTCACTAAGTCCCCTGGGAAAAGATCTGGGCCCCAGACTGGAGCTTCGATGAGCCTATTAGGTTCGTCCCTAATCGTGGCTTCGGATAGAATGTGTCATCGACAATGGGTCCTGGCAGTTGCAAAATCATAGGCGTCAGCCATAAAGTTTTGCAAAAGCGACTTAGTGAGGGCCTTAAGGAGGTCCTCCTCAGTGTAAGTGGCGACAGTCAATATAGAAAGGGCAACTGAATTAAGGGATCTGCTGAATCTACACCTCGACTCAAATTCCAATTTAATGAGAGACTCCAGGAGTTTGGGAAGCTGTTCGCTGAACTGCGTCAAGGCACAGTCCGGGCTCAACTTACCTACCGAGAAGGTAGCTGGGGCGTTCCGCCAACATTCACCGTCTCCCGGAAAGAGAAGGGAGGGTAAGACGGTCTCCCTGAGGTGAGGTAAAGGCTTCTCTTCCTTGATAGCCTGAAAGACCGTCTCTATGATCTTGGTCGCACATGGGGTAGGGGTCTGGTCGTCGGCCACAAACATAGTATATGAACTTTTGTAGGCCGTAATCATTGTGTTCAAGCAATCCCACTCATTGAACAGACGGACCAAGACAGATTGTGCCTGTTCTTTAGGAAAATTAAGTTTCCTTTGGGACCTTATCCAATCGAATCAGAGCCTCTTCCTTGAGGCGAGCGTAGCCCCGGAAGGGGAATTCAAGACCCGGCGGGTAGAATTCATAATCCGCAAGAGGCCGGGTACCAAAATCTCCGATTGACAACATACCCTCCAAGAAGGGGGCATGCAATGCAACCTCCAAGGGTTATTCTTATTGAAAGGAGGAAGCTTGGAGGCGTCGGGGACGGGGTATTGCTGTTGTGGCGGTGGCAGCCCCGAGCGCATGAGTCCCTGAGCTAGGTTCGCCTTAGAAGCTATTCTCTCTTGTGATTGTCGCGTATGAGACGATAGTATCGACTCAAAACGAGCAAACATCTTCTCGGAAAAATCCACCGGGTCAGATGATTCCGCCGGGGGGCAAACAGGTGCCGGAACGGAGACTACTCCGTGAGAGGTTGAAGGCACAGCAATTGGGTCTTGAGAGACTCTGGTGGAGGAAGATTTAGCCTTCGAAGCTGATGATTCTGAAGACCTGTGGTCTTTGGAAGACTTGTGGGTCGTATATAAATTCTTACGATGAGCCTTCACCTTGGGGATAACAGGCCGGGGACTGAGACCAGTCCCGGTTGTCCCCGGAAAACCTCGAAAAGAAGAGTGTTCTGAAGGAGAAGAGAAAGCCGGGCTAGGGATAGGAATCTTAGCCCAGGAACCACCTGACTCACCTACGTCCCTACCTGCGTCGGGATCGTCAAGAACCATGGGTTCCACATCGAGGTTGAGGGTAGAGACGTCTTCAGTTAGGGTGCCGCCCGTCTCTTCTTGGTCCGGGGCCGGAAGAAGGGATTCGAACCTCTCGATGAAAGGATCCGCCAATTCTTTGGGGACCGCAGGTGAAGTTTTAGCATGGGGGTAGAGACGGGAACACCATTCCTCAGAGAGGGTATAAGGCTGTGTGGCCTTCACGTTGCGGGCAAACCCGTCAATCCAGATCTTGAGGGTAGCCCGAGCTGTATCTTTCTCAAGTTGGGAGCACTGAAAGAGAACAGACTATTAGCGAGGGATATTTGTGCCAAAGAAAAGTAGAGAAGTCCAAGGACTTCATAGACACTAAGTGAAAGGCATGCGGGAAGTCCAGAAGACTATTGGCCTTAAAATCAATATTTAAAATTAATGGTAACTCCCTACAAGTCTGTATCAATGAAAATGCACTCACCGAGTCAGATGTTAGAGTGGAGGTCATTGTGTAGCAGACTACACAAGTGTCTGGATGCCATACAGCTACGTCATCCACTTGGACATAAATGTGGGCGTGTGAATGACACATGTCATGACCGCAGGGTTGATAGATGACAGCGGCACATGCCGTCATTGCACAGCATACAGTTTTAAAAATAAAAGATACATGAGTATCTCAAAGGAAAGCAAATTAGGGGCCTGAAGGCCCCGGTGCTTAATATATATATATATATATATATATATATATATATATATATATATATATATATATATATATATATATATATATATATATATATACATATATATATATAAATATATAGCTATCATGATAAAAATGTTTTATATATATTCATCAGGAATCCTGAATGAAAGCAAATAGGGGCTCGGGAGCCCCGGATTCTTAAATTATAGCAATATCATGCTAAAAGATTTACATATCAATATCATGATAAAAATGTTTTATATATATATATATATATATATATATATATATATATATATATATATATATATATATATATATATATATATATATATATATATATATAAATCAGGAGTCCTGAATGAAAGCAAATTATATATATCACTATCATGGGAAAAATGTTTTATATATATTCATCAGGAATCCTGATGATAAAAGTGTTTTGTATATATATACATCAGGAGTCCTGAATGAAAGCAAATAGGGGCTCGGGGGCCCCGGGTGCTTGAATGATATCAAGATCATGATAAAAGATTTATATATCAATATCATGATAAAAAATGTTTTCTATATATACATTAGGAATCCTGAAGGAAAGCAAATAGGGGCTCGGGGGCCCCGGGTGCTTAAGTGATATCAATATCATGATAGAAGATTTATATATCAATATCATGATAACAATGTTTTATATACGTACAGTCTGTAAGACAAAAGATACATGAGTATCTTAAATGAAAGCAAATTAGAGGCCCGGAGGGCCCGGAGGGCCCGGAGCTTAAATATCTACGTATATATATATGTCAATATCATGATATAAATCTTTTATATATAGCCATAAAGTATATTGAATGTAAGCAAATCGGGACCGGGGGGGGGGGGGGTCCGGATTGCTTAAATATCAATATCAAAATAACTATTTTGATTGTAAAAGGAATTGAAATCAAGTCAGACCGTAACCGTGATCATATCAAAAGAGGGAAGGGAAGATCGAGAACAAGGATCGTATATATAATATATATATGTGACTAATATAAAGTTAATCCAAGTAAGAAAGAGTAACGTTGGCTCCGGAGGCGCAACTAAACAACTTGACCGGATGGTAATGTATAAAAGCTACTTCCGGGGATCCCGTAATGAAATCTTAATATATATATATATATATATATATATATATATATATATATATATATATATATATATATATATATATATATATATATATATATATATATATCTATATAAGGTCCGTGAGGTGCGTGACACTAGAGGGTGAAAGGGATTTTTAACGGGTCCGTGACGTGCGGGACCGGGTAAGGAGCACGTACAAACCTAATAAATAATATAACATAACAAGGTACCACGGACCGAGCCGAAAACTTCCCGCCGATCGTTGGCCAAACGACCGACGGAAAGAAAACGACTACGACCGGGTAGAGTAGTGGAAAGAGTAAGTAATGTACGTTAATGTATAATAATAGTATGCCTCACAGATCAACGGGAACCGCCCGTGCAAAGCGGATGCCCCCGGAAGGGGTACATAGCGCTATAAAGTGACTCAAACTCGATCGGGAGAGAGAGAGAGAGGGAGGGAACCCTGGGATGGGGTATCGGCGGGAGGAGGCTAGGAGTGGGGCGATAGCAGGTATACCAACCTGCCAGACCCACGATTGATATGATCATGCGGAAGGACTAATAACACTATAATAAACATAACGCATGGTAAAATAAGATAGGAAGACATGCTGGATGATAATAATAATAACATAGCTATATATCAATCATAAAACAAACGAGGGAGCGAACATGAGACAGGAGAAAATCAAGCCTGACGGCGCTGGGAGTAGGCAGGGCTACCAACATAACATAGGGTCAGTGAAGTGCTAACAAAATGAAAACTAATATGTAATATCAGACTCATGAAAGCCCCTCGAGCTAATGCAAGCAAACGAATGACGTTAAAATGATAAGCAAGTCCGTGGCGTGTGAACGTAAATAATCCAAATAGTAATATGTGAAATAGAATGGCGAAGGCGATCAGGCATGCCAACCTACCGAAAATACGCACACGCATATGTAATAACTGTTATCATAAAAACAGGACAATATAAAATTAATACGGTGTGTGAACCGTGGATATCCATAAGGTTCATAACGAGAAACAATCAGTATGGAGGACTTATTGAAAATCGTTAAGAACGAACGAGAGAGAGAGAGGAGGGAGCCGAGCGCCATGAAAGACCCACGCGGGGTCGTGAAAAATAAAACTGTTATAATATAAGCGAAAAAGGGCAAGGCCCCCTCCAAAATCTCAAAACTCATAGATCTGGTACTTAACTTAGATGGAGTGACATTGGAGTCCGACATCTTGAGGTAAATCCAGAAAAAACCAGCCAATTCACACACTAAGGCAAAATAAGGATTAAATAGTGGTGCTATGAAAAAGGAGTGACGTCACTGGCGTGGGATTGCTAGTAGTAGTAGGATGTTGAACGGCACCTCGCTGTTCGGGGATTTTGACAGGAGATATCTAAATGGTGCGAGGCCTCTGGTTGTGAATTATCACGCCCCAGTATTATATCGACACCTTATATAGGTGAGCGAGCTGGGTTCAACCTGGCATTCCTATGCAATTTTTTCTCTGGTAATATATAGAAGTTATATACCTTAGAAATGGTGCTAAAGGAGCATTTCACTGGGCGGCACGGGTCGGAGCCCAGAAAACGCTATGTTATGTATATTGAATTACTATTTATTGATTACCAATAAATATTTAATTGGTATTTGCATCTTATTTCGCCCCAAATTTGAATGATTAAAGATATGCATGAGTACTATTTAATCCTTAATAATCTGCATATAGACATGTGAACAAAATAGATAAATTTGATCTAACATGAATACAATCTTTCTTTACCTATGCATACTTTGTTCCTACATGGGTACAAATTTGTCTGATTTTGCATACAGCTAATTCTGTATGCTCTGGATGCTATGGTGGCTCACATAACGGATTTTGAGGGAAGCGAAAAATCTATTTTTGGGTGAGATGGCCATGACTTCCTAATGGAAGGTTCCTTTAGTAGCTTCCGAAGGGTATATATGACTACAGTGATATCCCCAGAGAATCAAGCCAAAGGTTTCACAGAATTCTAACTTCTGGCGCGAGTACCTTTAAGATTACTCTCAAGGGTATCGTATATCATCAGGGAACGTATTCTTGACACGCCACATGGCAATCTGCACCCCGAATAGCCTTTACGCCTCGAGGGGGAATACGTGGCAGAATAGAAGGGTAACCGCAACAAAGATTACCCTGGTTCCCCTACTACAATCGTATCGCAACTGCGCCAACTCCCTCTGGCGGTCATTCTTTGTAGCGTTGAGCAAGGTGCTACAGATACAGTAGATCAGGGGGGAAAACCGTGAAGATCTTTTCATAGAAAAGAAGGGTGGGTCCATTAGGACGTCATGGCCATCTCACCCAAAAATAGATTTTTCGCTTCGCTCAAAATCCGTTTTTTGGGCTCAAGCCATGACGTCCTAATGGAAGCATACCAGAGAATTAATGTATCTGTGGTTTTGTGTCAGTGCCTTAACCTTGGGACAATATTTCTAAGGCCAAAAGAGCCAATTGAGACAAATGACGTTACCGTTATCCGTCATCATCACTAAGCATAACAATGTTAGTGCTTCCTGCCCCCTGCAGGGAAGAGTCTTTTTTAGACGTTAGAAAAGGGCCTCAAGGTAGCATATATTGTATGAACAAACATAAGTATACACTGAGAATACAACCGGTCTTAAGGATTGTATATATTGCGGAACCAATATCAGTGTCCTCATCCATTGATTGTAAGCATACAATAGTATGAGAAATACTTACATGAGAAAGTTAAGGAACTCTGGTATTTTAAACATGCAATTGTTGGGCGAATTAGGACGCAACTGCATTTTAATAGACATTTATTCCTAATAAATGACTACATGCTAAATGAATGTAGCATGATAAGGAAATTATACGAGAGACATACACAGAAATTAATGTTCCCCTTTTTGAAAGGGGAAAATGATGAGTGCCACTCTCAAACTGAATAAAAACTCTTTTAATAAGACTTTTCTTTATAATTTCTGTACATGAAATAGTCTAACAACACTGTGTACTATGTACACACGACACTAGTGGTATCCGTATAATTTCACACCTGAGATTCTGAAAAGATTTAGTGTTACCTTGGCAACACTTATTCATAGGGAGGTCACACGAAAATTGCTGACCCCTTCTCCTTTTAATTGATAGTCCCAATCGATTCACTGTTCATCGCAGTGCCAGACGACAGGGTCCAAATAGCACCTGCCGCCACCATATAATGCTTCAATCCATAGATTTGCTTAGTATAGTGTCTGTAAGACGCATTGGACAACATCCGATCAGTAGGTGAACGAAGAGGCTGAAGTCCGAACACTGAAAGGTTCAGTGATGAAGCAACTTTCCTCGGATCTTTTATCTGCAGGAGTACTGTCAGGATCCGCTCCGCGAAAAAGGTAGGTGAGCTTCGCCCTCAGTTGTAGGATAGTTTGATCCAAAGTTTTCTCCTGTAAAGAGCTGTTCCTCCTAAAGTCTGAAGTTCTATGAAGATAGACCTTAGACGCTCCAGCAGACCCAAAGATACATCTTCCTTCAGAGGGCAGATTCTCCAGGAGCCCCACCTCTTAGTAGGTAGGACGTCTTTAATGAGAAAGGTTAGATCAGAAAGAGATGCAGTTCTCCCACATAATGTGGCCCTCATCTCTGGACAGGGCCACTATTTCACTAACTCTAGTCCCAGAGGCTATATCGAACCGAAAAAATAACCTTTTAGGTCAGATGCTTGAGGGAACAATCCTCATTGTTCACAGGTGAGGCATAATGTAGGACCTTGTCCAAAGACCATGAGATGGGCTTTAGTGGCGTTGCGGGCCTAAGCCTGCACATGTTATCGGAAATTTATTAAAGATTTCAATCGTTAGATCCATTTAAAGGGCATATAGAAGGGGTCTAGTCGGGGCTGACTTGCACAGAGATAATGGTCCATGGATCCAAAGATCCCATCAAGTGACCTCTCTCGCAAAGTCGGCCATACCCTTGGTGCTTACTCAAGGGTTTATATGGAGACAAGGCTGAAGAACTAGCATTCTCATAGTATCCAAGGATGCACTGCCTCCTTCCTCAAAGGCCAACGTGCTGTCGGCCGCCAGACCCTGAATATAGGGGTGGACAGAGAAGGACAGGCAGAAGATCATGAGATTGTTTTCGGGCCCTTTTGCTTTACAAAACAATTTACTTTTCCCAAGAAGACTCGTATTGTCTTCTCGTTGACTAGACTTGTATTCTTCTAGGAATTCTATTTTGCCTTTAGGATCCCAGTCTTTTTCCTAACCGTTAAGGGCAAGGAATTCATAAAATGAAGGGATCAGGTGTACTGTGATAAATCGAAGGCAGGAAACTTCTGAACCTCCTGGATAATCCTAGGTGCATAACTAGGACTAGCCTCAGCCTCAGTTCCTTAATTACAGGGAACGGGATGTTCTTGGGCTTCCTGGGAGCCAACAGAACCCCTCTTCCTTGGAAGGGTCTCAGCATGTAGAGGGCCTTCCGGAGGAAATTTGATGGGCTGAACAGGAATTCTAAGTCCATCACTTCTAATGTAGAGACATGATGTCTGTTACCTCCATTAGAGGGTCCTCGTATGGGACTAAATAACGAGATAGTATCTTGATAACGCTCGTGATGAAGAGAACGATCTGCAGCTCGGGGACTTGTCCCCTTCTGGGAGGGAATGGGGCTGCGTCCGTGTACCATTCCAACTCTATTGGGTTGAACCCGAGAAGAGCATCTGCTGTCACCTTGCGGATCATATATAAACGAGCTGCTGATAGGCGCCATTCACTTAAGGAAGGGATGGCTAGCATTCCCTAATGAAATGAGACGTACCTTATCCTCACAGTTTCGACGTCTCATTATCGCTTCGATGCCCCAGATCAACTTGAGGAGGTCCGATCTGTGTGGAGAGAGCTTATCCACCCATGACAGGGCTAAAATGGCCTACGGGTCCGTGGCCTTTGGTCATTGTAGGGTAAGCGAAGAGGGAATGACCATCAATGGTCCTATAAAATCTCTTCGAGCGTTTGATGCGTATGTTCTCCAGCCTCTTAGCGCATGTTATAGTTGTGCACGTAGCACTGGGTCTGTCATCATCGTGAACTGGAGAGAGTTCGAAACTCCTCCCTGTTAGCGTCATGGAATCCTGACTGATTACAATAGTCTCTTGACAGACCTTGCGATCTCCTTTTACATCCCCAGGGGAAAAGGGGTGTTAGGGTGACTACAGGTTTCAGTGATTTTTTAAAACATTGAAGCCCCTGAGCTGGAGAGAATCGAGATTTCTTGAAGTTATTTGCATCCTCGATGTTCCGGGGCCGGATCATCTCCATGGATGCTCATAGACAGTCATTTCGGGTGCTGCCCACCCCAGCCTGTCGTCCAGGGCCATCGTTGCCTGAACTCTTTCTAGGCTTGGTTTCGCTTGACTGTGTCTGCTAATTCCATAAGGATCCTATGACTGAAACTAGTCCGACGAGAATCTCGTCCAGGATATATGTTATCTTCTGTAACTTGGATCCTAGGTAGGAGGGGAGGGGGTGACTGACTGGAAGTTGCTGATAGACATCTTCCAGGGCTGGCTAGATTGTCAACACCCCTTACTGAATAGGGTCCTTATGTTCAGAAGGATTAACATTCTGAACTTGCTGTTCTATTGGAACTTGTTGAGAGGCGCCAAGTCCAGAATGACTCAGAGTTTTCTTGAGTCTTTCATGTGAACACTAAACTGCCTTCATTGGAAATCGATGAACTCTACTTTCTTCACCGCTAGTATGCTCTAGAGCTCTAAGGTATACTCTTCTAGGGGGAATTTGAATATAAGAAGAGTTGAGGAAAGGATGGTGGAGGTATGTCCATTTCCATTCTAGTCTCATCTTGGTCAGACCTTGGACTCCAGGGATTAAAGGTCCGGCAATCCAGGAGGAACTTCCCTCCTACCAGAAGCGTCTGTTTGCTTCGCATGATCCGAAGGTGTATATATCTGACCGTCTGTGGAACAACGGTCATTGTAACTGTGGGATGCTGTTTAACATCCTAAGGAGAACTAAGAAACCCTTCCGTTCTCCTTTCAGGCCATACCTGACTGTTTGCCTATATCAGCTTTTCAGTGTTTCACTGTAATAGAAGATTCCTTTCTATTGTATAAAGCTTAGGATAAGTACGCTGGAAAAGAGGAGAGACACAGACGTGTAAATCCTTCCAGCCAACTGCTGCGGTCTTCCTAATTATTGATTCTAGGGCATCCCCTTTCAAGAAGGGGCCGATGGAAGATTCTAGTCCATAAGGATAGAGTAGCGCCCTACATCCGGGGAATTAATAATGAGAGTCAAGAGGCTGATGAAGAATCAGCGTAAGGAAAAAAAGGGGGGGGGGGCGGAAAGTGGATCCCCCAAATCAGATAGGTCTCAGCAAGGGGTTGTGCTTAGAAGCACAACATACTGGAAAACCATTCTATTGTATGGATATGTACCAAGGATTTCTGTCTGCGATATGGTCCTAAACTGCAGGTGTACAGGGTATTGTATACCCCTATACAACTGGCATGTTACCGTCAAGGCTAGTGCTTGGGGGTAAGTTAACTGGCACAGTACTTCAGTACCGATATGGCTAGCAGGTCTTCGACAGACGTCACACCATCCTAGCCAGTATTCAATGTGACTGGGTAGTGGTGAAAACTATATGCATAGTCAGCGGATCTCTGAACCAGAGGCGACTCCTCGGGCTGTCGGCAGACCGCCGGTAATCGGCAGGCTGTCGATTGAAGGTATACCAACTCAGCTATTGACTGGGTGGTGACCAAGGGCACACACTGCTGGCTCTTGGTGGCGGAGTCAGATGTGACAGTGAAACAATGACTGCTGTCGTTGATTTCACTACAAGGTGTGGCTTGATCATGAAGTCTCTGCCCGGTGTTTGTCAGTCGGGGGTTTGAGTCCCGCTCAGACTCACCAATGCCGTTAGTGTCTGCAACCTCATCTTGAGAGGCAGGGTTTGGGGGGGGGGGTTTAGACCTTAAAAACTTTTAAAAGGAACACTAAATCGGCAGTTTTAGTAATGAGAAAGTGAAATTTTCAGTCCAATTCCCGTAGAGTATTCGCATTTTTACGAGTTCGCAACCGAACCGCATTTTTGGGCTTAGGCCATGTAGTGCTGATGGAAGTTCCTTCATTAGTAGCTTCCTAAGTTATATGTGACTAAAGTGATATATCCCAGAGAATTTACCAAAGGTACCCAGAATTCTAACTCCTGGAGCGAGTATCCCTTAAATTTCTCCAAGGGATATCGCGTAAGGACGTATCTTGACACATCTCATAGCTATTTACACCCCGAATAGCCTTTCACTTCGAGAGGGAAAGTGGCAAGAAAAATAGGAGAGTCGTTAAAGAGGTAAAACAACTCGACTCTCCTAACGTACAGTGATACCTCTGGATACGAAAGTTTCTGCTTACGAAATATTCAGGATGCGAAAAGTGATTCAAAGATTTTTATGCCCCAGTATATGAATAAAATTTCAGGATACGAAAACCTTACGAGATCCCAACTCTTCGCCGAGAGTAATTTTAAAAAGCGCGCGCCGCCAGACTTTGAACTTGGGTAGACTCACTTACAGCCTCCCGCTCACCCATTGGTTATCTCCCTACTCAGACACTAGCTGATGCCATAAGATCCTGCTTTCCTATTGGTCGGCAACTATCCCAGCTTGCTTACGCACAGGCGTTCATCTCTCTCTCTCTCTTTTCGTTCCGACCACGGTATTGTTAACAGACATTGTGTGCTTTCGCTTGTTTGACGTAGTGTTAATATACAGTACATTCGTACGCCACGTGTTATCGTTATTAAACATTCGTTACTGTGCACTGTACTGTATTAGTGTTTACTATACATAGTACTGTATATAACGTACGTAGTGTATTATATTGTGTATTACTGTAGCCATGGGTCCCAAGAATGTTGCCAAAGGAAAGAAGAAGACGATGCTCTCGATGGAGACGAAACTTAAAATCGTAAAAAAGTACGAGTCTGGCATGCGTTTAAGTGCGATCGCCAAGGAGTATGGCCACAATCCATCTACGATAGGCACCATCCTGAAGCAGAAGGCGGCCATCAAAGCAGCGACACCTTCTAAGGGCGTCACTATTTTCTCCAACAAGAGAACCCACGTGCATGACGAGATGGAGAGGCTGCTTCTTGTGTGGATCAAAGACAAAGAGATCTCAGGAGACACCATCACTGAGACTACAATTTGCCAGAAGGCCTCCACCATTTTCGGTGATCTCGTGCGTTCTCAGGCCGAAGAAGGGGCAGGAGAAGGAACATCCCAGCAGGAACCCCCAGAGTTCAAGGCTTCTCATGGGTGGTTCGAGAAATTCAAGAAAAGGACTGGCATTCATTCAGTGGTACGGCATGGGGAGGCAGCCAGCTCGGAAATGAAGGCCGCCGAAGCCTTTGTTAAAATGTTCGACGAGTTGACTCTGCAGGAAGGCTACAGTTCGCAGCAAGTTTTCAATTGCGACGAAACTGGACTTTTTTGGAAGAAAATGCCTCGTCGGACGTTCATCACGGCGGAGGAGAAGAGGCTACCCGGACATAAGCCTATGAAGGACAGGCTTACCCTTGCTTTTTGTGCAAACGCCAGTGGGGACTGCAAGATAAAGCCCCTGCTGGTGTACCATTCAGAAAATCCCCGAGCCTTCAAAGCCCACAAAGTCATCAAGGAGAACCTTCCCGTGATGTGGAGGCGAATGCTAAAGCCTGGGTAACGAGGCAACTTTTCATTGATTGGGTGAATGTCTGCTTCGGTCCGACTGTCCGAAAATATTTGGAAGAAAACCGCCTCCCTATGAAATGTCTGCTGGTGTTGGACAATGCTCCAGCTCGCCCTCCTGGCCTCGAGGAATATCTTCTGGCCGAGTATTCCTTCATAAAGGTCCTATATCTACCGCCTAACACCACCCCTCTCCTCCAGCCCATGGACCAGCAAGTTATTTCAAATTTTAAAAAATTGTACACGAAGCATCTCTTCCAGAGATGTTTCCAAGTCACAGAGAGTGAATTTTGGAAATATCACTTTAACATCGTGATATGCCTCAAACTCATCGATCTAGCTTGGCAGGAAGTTTCGAGGCGTACCCTGAACTCATCTTGGAGGAAGCTGTGGCCTGATGCTGTCTCTGCACGAGACTTCGAGGGGTTCAGGAAGCCTGGAGGCGAAGCCGAGTTCGTTGACGATCCTGAACCAATTCAGCAGTCTGAGGTGGCTGACATCATACATCTTGGTACGTCCATGGGGCTGGAAGTTAGCGCGGAGGATATAGATGAACTTATCGAGGAGCACCACAAGGAGTTGACGACGGACGACCTGAAGGAGTTGGAGACGATGCAAGTGAGTGATGTTCAAGAGCAGTTCTCTAGCGGTGATGAGGAGGATGTTACACCTTTGAAAACGGCAGACATCAAGGAAATTCTCGCATGTCTCCATAAAATGGCAGACTACGTCGAAAAGGAACATCCAGAAAAAGTTTATACCAACCGTGCGCTTCAACACTGCAATGACGTTTGCCTAACGCATTTTAGAAATGTGTTGAAAAGTAGGCAGAAACAAGCTTCAATGGATAGTTTCTTATTAAAGAGGCCAGCGGTATTAGTAGGCCAAGACGAAGGTGAAAGTGAAGAAAATAAACAGAAAAGATGAAGGGATGAAGAATTAGAAGGTGAAAGTAAAGAAAAGAAACAGAAAAAAGAAAGTGATGAAGAAGTAGAAGAGATTTAGAAAATATGAAAAACGTAAAGTTATAAGAAAGCCAAAAAAAAATTCATTTTAAGTTTTATGTTACCGTTAAGTGTTAAAGTAATTTTTTCTTTCATTTTATAGTTTTCCATACGTAATGTTAAGTGTTAATTATTTCTGCCATTTTTTTATTTCGTAAAGTTTAAGTGTTAATGTGTTAAGTGTGTAAATTACTGTACGTAGTCTGTCACTTGTTACGTTTTCTGCCTTATGCCATCCTCCTCGGCCGCGACTTCGCTATCGGACATCGTCTCAATCAAAAGGTAAGTTTCAACTTTTTTGTTACACTAATTAACTGTAACCTTTTTTTCAGAGTATCAATCCTTAATTTAGGTGTATGTACAGGTAACAATACACCTTCACTGATCCAAATGCTTTACATACAGTACCGTAACTTTTATACAGTAGTAAAGAAAACGGACTGTTTTCTTAGGGATTGGGGGGGGATAACTAGGCTATAACTACATTATTGAATAATCTCATAGTGGTTTCTGGAATGGATTAGGCTGTTTTTAACGGTTGGGTTAATTGTTGAATGATAGAAATGGCTGCATTGCATGTTTAATACTACAGTTTAGAGTGTTTATGGAAGAAAAGGTGTCTTCTCGTAAGGCTTGGAACAGATTAGGCTATTTACATGTAAAACGCGACTCAGGATACGAAAAAATCAGGATACGAAACCGTATCCTGAACGGATTACTTTCGTATCCTGAGGCATCACTGTACTGTAAATAGTTCGGCCAATCGCCACCGTACGGCGCCACCAAACCATTCTTTTGTTTGTAGCTTTGGTGGCCAGTATTTTCCCTGTGTTATCTCGCTATTTTCAAAGATTTTCATCGCTGTTATGGATTCCCCAGCTTCATCAGCTTCTGGAAAGTTAAGTAATATCTTTTAATTGTATAAATGTAAGCTCTTGCCAGTTTTGCTTTTCGATTGATATCGTAATTAACGTAACAAGAGCTACTGCCAGACGGATGGCGTCATGACGCGATCGTTCTTTTGTTCATTTAGTTAGCAAGAACGATATTCCCGGCATCATTGCTTTAATAACTTTAGCTATATAGTATTTTAGCTAGGGATTTTTATATTATGTCATTGTTGTCGTGAATTTGGCTATTATTTCGAGCCTCACGAGTGCTAGGCTTCTAGCCTAGGCACTTTCACACCTCATGCATGATATAACCTTCCTGGTAAAGTTTTATTGAAGCTCAGGCAATATTTTATACAATTAAGATATTACTGTTTATTTTCCTCTTCCATACTAGTATACTAGAGTTACATAGAACGTTTCTCTATGCTCTTTAGCTTAATAGCTTTAGTGCTTTACTATACTTTATATGTCCCCATTACTCTTGTGTTGTCCTTTGGGGGGAGATAGATATCTCATATACCGCTTTAACCCTGGATAGGTACGGTCCTCGGACACCCCTTTAAGGGTATACTCGGACGCGAACGACCCCGACGCCAAAAAAAATTCTTGAAAAATCAGTTTTTGCAGTAACCTCCTTTTTTCTTTTGCCAAAAAAAAACTTCAATGAATGCTTAAAACAACTGTAAAGATAAATACTACTCATCTGCAGAAAAACTATTTATTATAAATATTTTAAAAAATTAAGTATAAAAAAAAAAAGACCTGACATAAAAATTCATAAAAAAAAAGTTTATACATATATACACAAATCCTTTTAGGAATTGATTCTTGAATGTTTAGGACACATCTTGATGTATTTTGGATGAAGTCAGACCCATGGAGGTGAAGATCTGAAATGAGAAAAAAAGGGTAACTTTTTTTGGCCAAAAAAAATTGTCCAAATTTCATGAATTTTTTTGGGTACCCAAATGAAATAGGAAGTGGCTAATTTTTTTAGGGAATAAACATATGTTATCCTAAAATAGAAATATGTAAAAAAATCTTCATTATTTTGTAAATTACATTTATATCAGGGGCCATATCTAAAGGTAATTTTTTGAGTACTTGGAAATTTCGTAAAAAAATACATATATTTAATATATAATATGATATTTATGCAGGTAAAAATATACCAAAATATCACAAATTCTATAGGGAACAAGAATATATATAGATAGGGCAGCTTACGCTTCGGATATGTCCACAAAATGGCCGCCAACCACACTGACTCAGACTCCCTAATCTGCCACTTGAAATGTAGGAAGGGTATGTCAATTTCAAGGTGTTATTTACTAATCTAATTAATATTGGATATGCATAAAAATTGTATGGTGGGTTGCTGGATAATTGTCGATTATTTTACGTTTATAAAATTAAAATTCTGACCCAAAAAATTTTTTTAGAAGGGAAATAAAATCGAAAAAAAAAAATGTAAAACAATATTTTAGCTAAAAAAATTTGATGATATTCAATCAAAAAAAAAGTAAACAAAATTTTCCGACAAATAAACATCTAGAGGAATCATTACTCTGTGATAGTTCCTTAGTACGTAGTAATTTTGAAAGAATTGGGAAAAAACGAAAAAATGGCAATCACCGGAAAATCGAACACATACCTATATATACGCCATATCTGGCTAAAAAAAAGATAGGCATGGGTAGCCAGATCATCTAGAAACACTTTCCAACACTATAAAAATATAAGTTTTGCGACACTACTTGCCAATTCCTTACGGTAACATGACTAAGCAAAAAAATGCAAAACAAATAAAAAGGGGCACTCGTGGAAAAATGGCCATTCTAATATACGGCATTTCAGAAAAAAAAAATTTCAGCCACGTGCTAGGCAAACCATCAAGGCATATTTTCCGACAAATAAACATATAAATGAAATATTACTCTGTGATAGTTCCTTAGTACGTAGTAATTTTGAAAGAAATGGGAAAAAACGAAAAAATGGCAATCACAGGAAAATCGAACACATACTTATATATACGCCATATCTGGCTAAAAAAAAAATAGGCATGGGTAGCCAGATCATCTAGAAACACTTTCCAACACTATAAAAATATAAGTTTTGCGACACTACTTGCCAATTCCTTACGGTAACATGACTAAGCAAAAAAATGCAAAACAAATAAAAAGGGGCACTCGCGGAAAAATGCCCAACATTCTAATATACGGCATCTCAGATAAAAAAAAAGACATGCACGTGTTAGCCCAACCATCAAGGCACACTTTCTAACACATAAACATGAAAAAAAAATCAATAATATACGGCAATTCCTTACTACGTAGTAAATTTTTACAAATATTGAAAAAAAACAGAAATTGGCAACCGCAGTTAAATACCCAATATACCAATAACTACGTCGTATCTGACAAAAACAAAATCACGCATGGGTAGCCAGATCATCTAGACACACTTTCCAACATTAAAAAAGCAAAAGTTTTACGACACTATTTCGCAATATCTTACGGAAAAATGACTTGGCAAAAAAATTAAAAAAAATTAAAAAGGGACACTCGCGGTAAAATGCCCGACATTCTAATATACGACATCTCAGATAAAAAAAAAGACATGCACGTGTTAGCCCAACCATCAAGGCACACTTTCTAACACATAAACATGAAAAAAAAAATGAATAATATACGGCAATTCCTTACTACGTAGTAATTTTTACAAATATTGAAAAAAAAACAGAAATTGGTAACCGCAGTTAAATACCCAATATACCAATAACTACGTCGTATCTGACAAAAACAAAGTCATGCATGGGTAGCCAGATCATCTAGACACACTTTCCAACACTAAACAAGCAAAAGTTTTACGACACTATTTGGCAATATCTTACGGAAAAATGACTTGGCAAAAAAATGAAAAAAAATGAAAAAGGGGCACTCGCGGTAAAATGGTCCTCGTGGTGATGAACGACATTTTAACTAAAAAAAAAAACATGCACATGGTAGCCAAACAATCCACCAAGACTTTTCACAATTGATAACCTATACAAGTTGCACCATTCTACGACAATTTCATAATACGTAATAACTTTGATAATTATGCAAACTACCTCAGAAGGGTAAACTCGGACGCGAACGACCCCGATGCGTCTCAGAAATCGGGGAAGGAGTACAGCTACAGCAATGCACATCTGGACACTACTAGAGCGTGTAGGGGAGACACCTCCTGCAGGTCGATCACCCACAAATTCAGTCACAGGGGTGAGTCACGTGAGAAAAACCTGTTTTTTTTTGACGCTCGGGGTCGCAAACGACCCACCGTACCTATCCAGGGTTAAGTCAATACTATCTCTATGAGATCTAAGAGTAATTCCCTTTCCCTCTGATTAGCCTAGGATATCTTCAGTTAATTTACTGTAACCTGTGGTTGGGTAAATTTTCTGGGGCATTTCGTTTCTCTCTCCTTTTCTCTGAGCTGGCAACTGAGTAGCTTGTCAGCAGTGAGTTTGGAGTTGGAGACGGGACATCAGAGTAAGTCTGTGTTAGGCATCTGGCTACCTGGTTTTATACCGGCAACTGAGTAGCTTGTCGGTATTCCAGTAGGGCTAGTTGCTGTTCAGGAGGCTAGCCTCCCTAGATCTTGTAAGGGTTATTGTTTTATAATTTCCTCTTAAGGGTCTAGCAGACAGTCCTGTATTAGGGGTTCTTAACTGGAAGATAGGTTTCTTCCCTGTTTTGATCACTGGTACGAGATTCTGTTCTCTTTGAGTTCGTTTTCGGACGTTCTCTCATTGCCTAACCCAACCTGGGGAATTGACTTCCCTTATTTGAGGTTACTATGAGGACAGAATCCTTCAGGTTAGGTAATGCCTTAGGGTATTACTTTACTTACGGACTATTCACCCCTTTCCCACTATCTCTTTCGTGTTGAATGAACCAACACCCTTATGGCCGTGGTTCTACATAGGCTCCTGTAGACGTTTGTAGACCTGGCATGAGTTTTTCTGTCTGCTGCTAGTAAGTCGCTGACAGATAACCTCATATCTTTGAGTGTACCTTAGAGTCCTCTCTTGGACTGCCTTCCATATGTCTTAAGATGGGATATGGTTGAGTGGAAGCCCAAATATATTTCCCTCTTCCACTGGCACACTCTTTCGGGATGTAGACGACATAGCTGATCCTTTGCCATCTTCTATCCTTATCTTTCTCTTTTACTGTCAATCATGGGCTACTTCCGGCAGTTAATTCTGCCGGCAATCTTGGATGGTTAGGCTACAGTTCACTATCATCCCTTACCTTGGTCACCGTTGATCGATGGCCGTTGCTAGGGTTTTTCTAGGCCCGTCTACCGGCAACTGAGTAGCTTGTCGGCAGCTGGCCTATGCCTTCTATCCATGAATTTTATTTTTATTTTTATAGCTGGAAGGCCCGGCAGACGCCAGCCTGCTGGCATATGCTGGCTAGCCCAACATGCCGACAGTGTCGGCGGGGCCGGCAGTGTTGGCGGGGCCGGCAGTGTCGGCGGGGTCGGCAGTGTCGGCGGGGCCGGCAATGCTGGCGGCAACTGCTGTATCCAGAAAAATATGATAATTTTTCCAACCTGCAAGTGGTTCTTGAGCAGCCATTTGTGAGACCATCACATAGAGAGTTGATTCTCTTTTATATTAATGGTTATGTCCATCAAACTTATCCACTATATTGAACATTATAAGAGGATGTGTCAAGAAGACACTATATATCTTGGATATTCCCTCTGTTATTTAATTCTTTATGAATTTCCTGGTTCAATATGGGAGGAGGTCATAGCAAATGGCTGAAAGGGAAACACATGTGGGTGTCTTTCCTACTCTATAGCTTACCCTATCCAAGCTAAATATAATAAATTATATTATGTTGAAATCTGAAGATTTTCACAGAAAACTCATTTGCTTTTCTTTTCTTTACAGGAGGAGCATCCCGAGTGCGGGAACAACTTTTGTAGGGTCCGCAGCAAGGACTTCTACGGACATGGCGTGTGTAGGTCTCACGCCCGCTGTTCTGTCACTAAAGGGGCCCTCAAGTACTGGGACCCAGAGGTATGTACTGTGTGTGACAAGTTTGTAAAGGAGGCTTTTGATGATCAAAAGTCTGCTGAGTCTAGGGATGCAGCTAGGGCTACGCTGCGTAAATGGGTAAGAGGTTTTCAGAAGAATACCTCGGGCCCATACCTTCCTAATGTTAGGATGAGGGACTGTCTCTTCCCCAGAGCTCGTGATGATTCCATCATTCCCCAGACTAAGCCTTCAATCCCCTTGGTGCAGATTCAGGTTCAGAAGCCTGGAGAACTTGATGTTGCTGATACTTTGGAAAGTATCCACCTGGACGACAATATGTCTGTCGTTTCCGAGGAGACTGAGAAGAATTTCCTCGTGGAAGAGTCGGAACAGGAGGCAGTTGTTCCTCCTACTAGTGAGGTTGAGAACGCTGAAGCGGTGTCGGTTTCTTCAGCGGCTGCGGCTGAACCAGCACCCTCAACCTCTTCGCAACCGCCTCATTTGGAGGCAATTACGACCACTCTGCAATCTCTGATGTCTATTGTATATGACTTACAGAAGAGGTCTACTGAGAAAGAGACTACTTTCCGGTCAGAAATTGAACAGTTAGTTTCCTCGCGTTTAGCCCCGAAAAAACTAAATGTTAAGGACCTTCCTGTGTTCTCCGACGTTAACCCGTGGAGGTACGCGGAGCACATGCCTATGTCAGCAGGCAAGATTTTCCTCTCGGAGAAACTGGGTACCGTACCAGTAGAGGAAGTCGAGTTCTGGCCCAGCAGAGCGTCCTACCCGGATTGTTATGTCCAGCTCAGAACTGAACCGGCATCAAAAGAAGAGACGGAGCCCAAGGAAGTAATTGTCCTTGAGCTCGCTAAAGCACAAGCTATACTTACAGCGAAATTAAAAGAGAGGGCATTCACTAGCTCAAAGGTGCCGGCCTTAAGCAAGAAACATCCGTCGTTTATTGCTGACCCTCAACGTGCTTTTCCCTTTATGGATAAAGGGTTTAAAGCAGCCCTGAAGGCCGTAAGGGCAGGAAAACCCTGTCCCACGCAAGAAGAAAGCAAGCCTTTCTCCCTTGCTTTCCCTTCAGGTGACAAAGACTGGAAGGATGTTCATGTTACCTTCTCAGTCGGGAAGCTGGAGGCCGATATCGCTGGACGTCAGTTCAACGAGGACCTCCCAAAGCTGTCAGAGTTTCTCCTGAAGAGAGAACACGAGACGAAGGAACGCTTGGCGGCGTCCATGTCTCTACAAACAGGGCTAGAAACGATGGCTAGCATTCCTGATACCCCAGATATGTATATGGTCTTTGCCAAGGCTCACTTGGCTACAGGAACTTAGGACCTATACAACTTTATCAGAGCCAGGACGGCTTGTAGGGAGTTCGTGTTTGCTTCCGCTTCCGTAAAACACGAACCTAGGAAGCTGATAGCTTCTAATATCTGGGGAAAAGACCTCTTTCCTAGTGATGTGGTCAAGGAGGTCGTAGACAAGGCTGCTTCGGAGAATAGGAATCTCCTCTCTAAATGGGGCTTGTCCTCCAAGAGAAAATCTTCCGTTGATGGGGGTCCCCAGCCGAAGAACAAGTCAAAGCGGCCTCGCTTGCCCTCTCGGCCAAGACAGCAACAGCTTCCCATGGCCACGGTGTCCCAGACGGTGGCACAACCCACCACTACCTTTCAATTGGTGCCCCAAACACTGGCGACTCAGTCACCAGTCTTCACCCCAGTTTACGAAAGGCAGTCGTCTTCTTCTAAGCCGAAGTCTCGAGGCTCCTTTCAGGGCTCCTCTAGACGCCCCTTCAGAGGAAGAGGCAACAAAGGTGGTTGTGGCCAAGGAGGAAAGTCCTCCAACCAGCACTCAAAATGAGATGCTGCCGGTAGGAGGGAGACTTCTACACTTTCAGGATCGGTGGACCTTCGATCCTTGGGCCCACAGCCTGATCAAGATGGGACTGGGGTGGGGTTGGAACTCAACTCCACCAAACTTTCCTCAATTCTTCCAACCTTCAACCCCAGTTCTGGAAGAATACATTCAAGAACTACTGGACAAGAGAGTCATAAGGAAAGCAAAGTCCATCAAATTCCAAGGAAGGCTATTCTGTGTTCCAAAGAAGGATTCGGAAAAGCTCAGACTCATTCTGGATTTATCACCACTCAACAAGTTCATTGTGAACTACAAGTTCAGAATGCTGACGCTTCAGCACATAAGGACCCTTCTGCCCAAAAGGGCATATACAGTCTCCATAGACATGACGGACGCGTACTGGTATGTACCAATCAACCATCAGGTTTCCCCCTACCTAGGGTTCAAGCTCCAGAAAAGAAAATACGTTTTCAGAGCCATGCCCTTCGGTCTGAACATTGCACCGAGAATATTCACAAAGCTTGCGAACGCAGTTGTTCGACAACTACGCCTCAAAGGTGTTCAGGTGATGGCCTACCTGGACGACTGGCTGGTGTGGGCAGCATCCAAAGAAGAATGCATGCAAGCCTCCAGAAAAGTGATCCAATTGCTAGAGTACCTAGGATTCAAGATAAACCTGAAGAAGTCTCGGCTGTCTCCAGCTCAAAAGTTCCAGTGGCTGGGAATTCACTGGGACTTACAGTCACATTGCCTCTCCTTGCCAAAAGCAAAGAGAAAGGAGATAGCGGGGGCCGTCAAAAGTCTGCTTCAATCACGAAGGATTTCAAGAAGACAACAGGAGAGAGTGTTGGGGTCTCTCCAGTTTGCAACTTTGACGGACCCACTTTTGAGAGCACAATTAAAAGATGCATCAGGGATCTGGAGAAAATACGCTTACAACGATCGAAGAGATCTACTAAGACCATTACCAAATCGTCTGCGATCGATTCTCAAGCCATGGTTGGAAGCGAAGAACTTAAGAAGAAAAGTATCCTTGCAACCACCTCCTCCTGCAGTCACCGTCCACACGGATGCTTCAAAGGAAGGATGGGGGGGTCATTCTCATCTTCGGAAAGTGCAAGGAACTTGGTCTCCCCTCTTCAAAACCTTCTACATCAACTATCTGGAAGCCATGGCAGTGTTTCTTTCCCTGAAGAAACTGAAACTTCACCGCTCAATCCACGTTCGTCTGGTCCTAGACAGCGAAGTGGTTATGAGATGCACAAATCGACAAGGTTCGAGATCGCCTCAGTTGAATCAGGTGATAATAGCCATCTTTCATCTGTCCAAGAAGATGAAATGGCACTTATCAGCAGTCCACCTTCAAGGATTCCGCAATGTGACAGCGGACGCTCTATCCAGGTTCAACCCGATAGAGTCCGAATGGTCCCTAGATGCAGGATCATTCTCCTTCATATTGAGCGAAGTCCCAGGATTGCAGGTAGATCTCTTCGCAACAAGCGACAACAAGAAGTTGGCCCGGTACATAGCCCCGTACGAGGATCCTCTAGCGGAAGCGACGGACGCGATGTCCCTAGATTGGAACAGATGGTCCAGGATTTACCTGTTCCCACCAACCAACCTATTGTTGAAAGCCCTCAACAAATTGAGATCCTTTCGGGGGAGGGCAGCGATAGTGGCCCACAAGTGGCCAGGCAGTGGCTGGTTTCCATTGATAACAGAACTACGCCTGAAGCTGATCCCATTGCCGGAACCAGTTCTGACTCAGCTAGTACAGAATTCGACTGTCTACGCTTCATCAGAGAAAACCCAGAACCTTCATCTCATGATTTTCTCGCCTTAGCGGTCAAGAAAAGGTTTGGGATTTCTGAAGACAGTATTAATTTCTTAGAAGAATACAAGTCAAAGTCAACAACAAGACAATATGAATCTTCCTGGAAGAAATGGGTGGCCTTTGTTAAGGCGAAGAAACCGCAAGAGATTTCTACGGATTTCTGCTTGTCCTTTTTCATCCATCTTCACGGACAAGGGCTAGCGGCTAATACGATCACGACGTGTAAATCTGCCTTAGCTAGACCGATTCTACATGCCTTCCAATTGGATTTTTCCAGCGAAATCTTCAACAAGATTCCGAAAGCCTGCGCAAAACTTCGGCCTGCAGCTCCTCCAAAGCCTATTTCATGGTCTTTGGATAAGGTTCTTCATCTGGCTTCGACCTTGAACAATGAGGATTGCTCGCTGAAAGACTTGACTCAGAAAGTGATATTTATATTTGCACTAGCCTCAGGAGCCAGAGTTAGTGAAATAGTGGCCCTCTCGAGGGATGATGGCCACATTCAGTTTACACCGAATGGAGAACTGAATCTCTTTCCGGATCCGACGTTTCTCGCCAAGAATGAGCTACCCACTAAGAGATGGGGTCCCTGGAGAATCTGCCCTCTGAAGGAAGAAGCATGCATCCCTCTGCCCAGTGGAATGCCTAAAGGTCTATCTTCGTAGAACTTCAGACTTTAAGGGAGGTCAGCTTTTTAGGGGGGAAACTTCTGGTTCGATGTTATCCTTGAAACAGATAAGGGCGAAAATCACTTACTTTATTCGCAGAGCGGATCCTGATAGTACACCCGCAGGTCATGATCCGAGAAAGATTGCCTCGTCTCTAAACTTCTTTCAGACTATGTCGTTTGATAACCTGCCTGCTTATACTGGTTGGAAGTCTTCCAGAATATTTTTAAGCACTATGCGAAGCAATTACAAGAAATCAAATTTCATATGGTGGCTGCAGGCAGTGTAATAAAGCCTGTAGTTTGATTACTGCGAAGGACAGTGCACTAATTGGGACTGTTAGAGAAGGGTGTGCATGATAGACTTAGGTATATCATGATATTTTAGTGTTGATATGAACATTATAAACTGTCTTCCATAGTTAAGTGACCTTAAGCATAATATTCTGACATGAGTGCCAGCATGTTTATGCATAATGTCTTTTAGTAATAACATATATATTGAAATTTCCTAATTTCATGGAGTGGCAACGTTTCTCTTTCATATGAAACTTATTTATTTTGTTATTACTGTTATGCTTGTTATGCCTATGTCTAGCATAAATATATTATTTAATCATAACTTCTGTGTTTCTTGTAAATAAACTATAGAAGGAATCTTTGCGTCTCTCTCGCCTTAAGATTATTAGATTATATGCAGAGTATCCTTGATCCTCTTATGGACCTTGTGGGACAAAGTCTCCCTTACCATGCAAACAGGTAAGTTTGGTTGTGCTATGTTTGTTTACTGTATTATGTTTCCAATGTGAACATAAACTCGTCTGCCTGATCCAGACCTGGGAGGTACAGTACTCTATTCAGAACTCTAGTACAAACTACGCTTTACGTATATACGACACGATATACTTTCTGCTTGCTTATTGTTCCTTGAACTCATAATCTCGGGTTTTTTCCTAGAGTCTATACAGACTTTTCCCTGTAGGGGGCAGGAAGAGCTGGCATATGGTATGCTCAGTTGGTTGATGTATTACGGTAACATCAAGTGTCTTTGGTCTTTATGACCAATTACGAAATAGTCAATTCGAGATAACGGCACTATTAAATCCACAGATACATTAATGCTCTGGTAAACTTCCATCAGCACGACATGGCCTAAGCCCAAAAAACGGATTTTGAGCGAAGCGAAAAATCTATTTTTGGGTGAAAGAGCCATGTCATCCTGATGGACCCACCCTCCTTTGGTAAAAGGATGTTAATCCCTCCCTTTTGGTACGTATCTGTAATACTTACAAAGCTACGGAGAATGGTTTGGTGGTGCCGTACGGGGGCGATTGGCCGAACTATTTACAGTACGTTAGGAGAGTCGAGTTGTTTTACCTCTTTAACGACTCTCCTATTTTTCTTGCCACTTTCCCTCTCGAAGTGAAAGGCTATTCGGGGTGTAAATAGCTATGAGATGTGTCAAGATACGTCCTTACGCGATATCCTTTGGAGAAATTTAAGGGATACTCGCTCCAGGAGTTAGAATTCTGGGTACCTTCGGTAAATTCTCTGGGATATATCACTGTAGTCACATAACTTAGGAAGCTACTAATGAAGGAACTTCCATCAGGACGACATGGCTCTTTCACCCAAAAATAGATTTTTCGCTTCGTTCAAAATCTGTCTTATGAGATAACTTTTGAAACGAAACCAACCACAGTTCGACACCTCTAGACTGCCGTCTTGTAGGTTGGGGATTTTAGAAATAATATTGCTGGGAGGGGGGGGGGTGAACCTGCATATATTATGTCCGTGAAAATACTAATCTTTATAACTGCAGAAGACTGCAATGCATCATCTGGTGTCCCTCCTGTAAGGAAGGGAGAACAGAAATGAGTATTCAATTGATTATCGCATCGATAAACAATTTGCAAAATCGTCTTTTGACAAAATAGCTTAGGACAGTAAAGCTAAAAGAGATAGTGGGAGAACCATACCCGTGTATCCCCTGTGAGCCAATGCTGTAACTTCTCAGTCTCAAGATAAGGAAATTCCTCCAACCGGGGAATTCCCTGAAGAAAAGGGGTTCGAACACCTAGGTGTAAGGAAGTGTACATGCACTGTCCCCTTCTAGTGGAGCAGCCAAAGTGTAATTTTGACTAGAATCATTCATTTGGTGATACAAGCATGAAATTTGGTGTGAATGTGCTATGTAGGTCATGTTTTAAGAAAAAAGTGCTAGCCATCAAGAATTCCAAGATGGCGGCCATTTATTCCAAGATGGCGGCCATTTATTCCAAGATGGCGGCCATTTATTCCAAGAGGGCCGCCAGTTAATGGAAAAACAATGTTAAACCATAAAAGCGCTCAATGTTTCACATCTTGGTGCAAAATTATTGATATATTTGCCTTCTTTGTTGCATCTCTGGTGAATAAGGTAGATTTCCTGCACAAATAAATACTATTTATACTCTTACAGCATCAAGAAGCATTAATAAACAGTTCTCTGCTACCACTCATCCGAGATCAAGCTCACAGTGTTGCTACTATCAAGCACACAATGAACAAAGTTAGGGAAGCTGTGGCATTTCTAAACCCAGGACAAACCCCAGTGTTACCAGCTGATCAGCCACTTTACACACTGGCTAAACAAATTCAGTGGAGTTGGCCAGATAAATATGGAGAGGACAAGTTTGTAATCATGTTTGGTGGACTGCATATCGAGATGACTGCATTGAAGTCTATTGGGTCAATGCTAGAAGACAGTGGATGGACTGGTGCTCTTGTTGAAGCAGAGGTGGCCTCTTCTGGTACAGCAGATTCGTTTCTGACTGCTTTTAACGTCACTAAGACTCGGCAAGCCCACCAGATTACAGCATGCAGCTTGTACACACTTTTGAAGAAAACCTACAGCAAATACCTTGATGAACACACAGACGATGAGGACAAAGCCATCACATTGGGAGAGTGGTGTGATGCACACAAGAATAAGAGCCCACAGTTTAAGTTTTGGTTCTTGATTCTCAACATGGAGCTGACCATTTTCACACTTTTACGAGCGTTTAGAGAAGCAAACTTTAACCTCTATCGTGAATCACTGTCAGAACTGATGCCATACTTCTTTGCAAACAACAATGTTAATTACGCACGATGGGTTTCAGTTCATCTTCGTGATATGCTAAGCCTAGAGAGGCAACACCCAGAGGTTGCCAGAGAATCCCATGAGGGGAATTTCGTTGTTCACAAATCAGAGAGGAGCTTCTCATCAATGGCTATTGACCAAGCCCATAAACAAAATAATGCACTCATCAAAGGAGACAGGGGAGCTATTGGCCTGACAGAGGATCCGTCTGCTCTTCGAAGATGGGTGGTTGCTGGACCAGAAATAAGCCGATTGGTATCAAATTACGAAACAGCATCCGGGAGTAAAGATGTAAAGAAATCAAGTCGTCACCATGATCAGTCGCCAAGTACTCAGAAGACGTTCCTGGAAAAAGTACACAAACTCACCCTAGTGCTAGAGGAAATGGGCAATCCATTTGCAGAAGAGACAGATGATCTTTTAAAGCTGGATACAAATGACATAGTAGATCCTTCTGCTGCTCAACTAGTTGCAACGCATCATGAGAGAGGAAAAGAACAGTTCGAAACATTCATGGAGAAGTTGCAGTCTGATAGAGATTTCTTCTACAAGCCAATCAAAAAGAACAATACTGGCTTCTTCAAAACTGGGCCAGAGTCATCCAAAGTATCTGAGACTAAAGTACTTAAGTTAGACTGTCAACTGTTTTCCCGCCTGTTTATCTCCTGTCAAACAAGAGGATGTGACCTACAAGAATTTTTCAGATATGAGAACCAGCCTTACCCTCCTTCACTCAGCAAGAAAGGTAACCTACGCGCATGTACTAAGGCTGATTTGGTGGATGTTCTCCAGGTGAAAGTGAGACTACCTGAGTCAAAGCCAGACTCGGATGTCCTCATTGTGGATGGTTCATCACTGGTAAATGCAGTTATACCAAAGACATCAAAGACGTTTGAAGAATATGCCACAAAGGACATCCTCCCCAAAATAGAAATGTACAGTAGAAAACACAAGAGAACAGACATCATCTTTGATGTATATCATAAGTCAAGTCTGAAATCAGAAGCTAGATCAAAAAGAGGAAAAGCTATCAGGAGGAGAGTTACTGAAAAGAGTAAAACGTCTACAAACTGGAAGAGTTTCCTCCGCAACAGTGCTAACAAGACAGAGCTCTTCCAATTTCTTGCTGATGCAGTAGCTAAAATGGCTACGGAAAATGTAGTCATTGTGACGAAGGAAGAAGATGCCCTTATGAGTGCCAGTTACACCAACATGAGCCTAGAGGAATTGGCTCCCTGTACACATGAGGAGGCTGACACACGTATATTCTTACATGCCTGGCATGCAGCTACGGAAGGCTACAAATCTGTTATGATCGACGCAAACGACACAGACGTCATTGTGATTGCCATATCACAGATGCCTTCTCTCAAAGCAATCGGCCTGGAGCAAATGTGGATTAGATTTGGAAAAGGTGAGCACACTACATGGATTCCTATTCATGACCTGGTGTCCATCTTAGGATCAGAGAAGACCAACGGGATGCTATTCTTCCATGCCTTTACTGGGTGTGACGTTGTGTCAGGTTTCAATGGCAAAGGGAAAAAGACAGCATGGCAGACATGGGATGTCTTCAATGATGACTCTGCCACCTTTGCAAAACTTAGCCGCAGGCCATCTGAGATTGAGGAGTCTGATCTACATGTTCTGGAGAAATATGTGGTTCTTATGTATGACCGGTCGAGTACAACATCTTCTGTAGACGAGGCAAGGCTTGATCTCTTTGTGCGAAAGCAGAGGTCATATGACATGATTCCACCAACAAAAAGAGTACTGAAGGAACATGCCAAACGAGCAGCCTACCAAGCAGGTCATATTAGGGGGCAGTGTGTTAATCGTCAGTCAGAACCTCAGTGTCCTTCCAAGTGGGGATGGTCAAAAAACGGTGATGACTGGGAAGTTGTATGGACACTGCTGGAACCCATTTCCAAGAGCTGCCGTGAACTGACAATGTGTGGATGCAAGACAGAGTGTGGTGGAAGGTGCAAGTGTGTAAAGAATGGACTATTCTGTACTCTACTCTGTAGTTGCCCTTGCCAGAATTCCTAGGAAAAAAAAACTGATGAACAATGAATGTACTTTTGGCCAGAGTAGGTTGAGTATTGTTTGAAATATGGACTCTTAGACATTGGCATATGTAGCAAATGACGTCATTTGGCGGCCATCTTGTAAAATGGCTGCCATATTGGACCCTCAGAATGATTAGTGGTGTTCCCACATCAAACCCAGACAAATAGAACTCATCAAGTATCTGAGTAAGAACTTTAATGCCACGTAGTACTGCAATATTCTGCCTTAAAAAGGACCATATGGCGGCCATCTTGGAAAATGGACGCCATATTGGAATTTCAAGTGGCTAGCACTTTCTTTTCAAAATCTAATGCAAAATAAATAATTATGCCAAATTTCATGCTTGTATCATCAAATGAACGATTGTTTCACTTATATGCCCCACTATTCTATGTTTAACGCTGTGAGGTAAGGAGGATTGATACACAATCGAAGGAATGTCATTCTTTCGAAATAGGAGCGGTAACAGCAGAAGCTCACATCCAAGATATGTTGATTAAAAATTAAAAGACATATATTTGTGTATCCCATCCCATCTATTTGCTGTAACCTCCCTTACAATATTAAATCAGGAAGTTTCCTGAACAGGGAAACTCAGGGATAAGGGCTCTCCCCTTTAGGGGCTAGAGGCGTCACACCACCGGCCCTTTACGAAATTTAATTTTGCAGGGTAAATAGAAACTGATTTCAAATCAGAATATTGATGAAATATTATTCCATCAATATAGAAGTGGGTTCAGCAAATATCTAGACAGGGACACCCAATATATATTGGAAATAACTACTAGTATAATCTATACGTTAGTTATCCATCTGCCGTATTTACTATACCGCAAATATACCGACTACCTGTATAGGCCTATACCGTAGTTCAGCCGGCAGAATATAAAAGACATATACTTATGCATCCCAACCAATCTATTTGCTGTGACCTCCCTTAAAATATTAAATCAGGGAGTTTCCTGATCAGGGAAACTCAGTGATAAGGGCTCTCCCCTATAGGGGTTAGAGGTGTCACACCACCAGCCCTTTACGAAATTCAATATTGCAGGGTAAATGGAAACTGATTTCAAATCAGAATATTGATGAAATATTATTCCATCAATATAGAATTGGGTTCAGCAAATATCTGGGCAGGGATACCCAAGATATAATGGAAATAACTACTTGTATAATATATACGATAGTTATTCATCTGCCGTATATACTATACTGCAATTATACTGATTACCTGTATAGACATATACTGTAGTTCAGCCGGCATATTGCTGGATTAGCTAGCTATTGCCGGAGCATTTAGCAAGCTAGAAAACAGAGAGAGAGAGAGAGAGAGAAAGCATGGAGTGAAGGCTATCTATTACTGTATATGTATACAGTAATAAAAGATGTATGTTGCGTTTATGGATCTGGAGAAAGCATATGATAGAGTTCATAGAGAAACAATGTGGAATGTGATGAGGTTATATGGGGTTGGTGGAAGGTTGTTGCAAGCAGTGAAAAGTTTCTACAAAGGTAGTAAAGCATGTGTTAGAATAGGAAATGAAGTGAGTGATTGGTTTCCGGTGAGAGTGGGGCTGAGACAGGGATGTGTTATGTCGCCGCGGTTGTTTAACTTGTATGTTGATGGAGTGGTGAGAGAGGTGAATGCTAGAGTGCTTGGACGAGGATTAAAACTGGTAGGCGAGAATGACCATGAATGGGAGGTAAATCAGTTGTTGTTTGCGGATGATACTGTACTGGTAGCAGACACAGAAGAGAAGCTTGACTGACTAGTGACAGAATTTGGAAGGGTGTGTGAGAGAAGGAAGTGGAGAGTTAATGTGGGTAAGAGTAATGTTATGAGATGTACGAGAAGGGAAGGTGGTGCAAGGTTGAATGTCATGTTGAATGGAGAGTTACTTGAGGAGGTGGATCAGTTTAAGTACTTGGGGTCTGTTGTTGCAGCAAATGGTGGGGTGGAAGCAGATGTACGTCAGAGAGTGAATAAAGGTTGCAAAGTGTTGGGGGCAGTTAAGGGAGTAGTAAAAAATAGAGGGTTGGGCATGAATGTAAAGAGAGTTCTATATGAGAAACTGTGATGTATGGATCGGAGTTATGGGGAATGAAAGTGACGGAGAGACAGAAATTTAATGTGTTTGAGATGAAGTGTCTATGGAGTATGGCTGGTGTATCTCGAGTAGATAGGGTTAGGAACAAAGTGGTGAGGGAGAGAACGGGTGTAAGAAATGAGTTAGCGGCTAGAGTTGATATGAATGTGTTGAGGTGGTTTGGCCATGTTGAGAGAATGGAAAATGGCTGTCTGCTAAAGAAGGTGATGAATGCAAGAGTTGATGGGAGAAGTACAAGAGGAAGGCCAAGGTTTGGGTGGATGGATGGAGGGAAGAAAGCTCTGGGTGATAGGAGGATAGATGTGAGAGAGGCAAGAGAGCGTGCTAGAAATAGGAATCAATGGCGAGCGATTGTGACGCAGTTCCGGTAGGCCCTGCTGCTTCCTCCGGTGCCTTAGATGACCGCGGAGGTAGCAGCAGTAGGGGATTCAGCATTATGAAGCTTCATCTGTGGTGGATAATGTGGGAGGTTGGGCTGTGGCACCCTAGCAGTACCAGCTGAACTCGGTTGAGTCCCTGGTTAGGCTGGAGGAACATAAAGAGTAGAGGTCCCCTTTTTTGTTTTGTTTCATTTGTTGATGTCGGCTACCCCCCAAAATTGGGAGAAGTGCCTTTGGTATATGTATGTAATAAAAGATGTAAAAGTCTAATTTTTCTGCCTTTTTCCGAAAAGAAGGTTCACTTCCATTTAGCCACAGTACTATTGCCGGCTTACTACTGTAGGCCAGCCTCCGGCAGCACGAGTACAGTCGGCATGCGACCTACTGAGTCAGTATCTATCTGTGCCGGTCTACTGCCGGCCAGAACAATACGCCGACAACAGAAACTGTGGCTAGCAGTTCAAGGGAGAACTGGAGAACCTTGGTGACAAAAGGGACCTCCCATCCACAGCCGCCAAAGCCGCCGGAAGCCGGCAGTTGCCGACAGCCGTCATGGACGCTGGCAGTCGCCGACAGCTGACGGCTGAAGAGGGGGGTCTGGTCGGCTCCGGCAACCCACCGGCAATGGTAAGGTTGCAGGACTCCAGCACAGGAAAGACAATGGCTCGGCCATCGTAAAAGAACAAAGAGGGGAGGGGAAAGGGTCCTATATGTTGCCGGATCTACACACCTTGAAGAAACTCTGTTTCAGTACCGGCACGACCACAAGCGGCAGGAGAATAATTTATTCTCCAGCTTAGGAAGTGCTAATACAGTTAAGGGGACGGCAGCTCATGCCGTTCCTCTCAACAAGGGAGAAACAGAGTTCCAATGCCGGTGCCATCCTAGGCCACAAGAGTATACGACTCTATAGCCTAGGGTCGGCAAGCATAGGACTAGTCTACTAGATCACAGGGAGAAGGTGGCGGCAACATTCGACCACTTCAAGTGTAGTCTAGGGAGGGCTAGCATCCTATGCCGGCAGGGGAATGCAATCACCCCGCCGACCGACTGCCAACAAAGACTAAATACTCTGAGGTTCTGATCAAATCCCAAAACTTGCCGTCGGCCGTTAAGGGATGAGACAGAAAACTCTAGGCTAGTCATGCCTGAATTCGAAATTCAAGGCCGATGCAGAGAGTTGTAGCCTAAGGCTACTCTCAGAGGGAAGAGAGATTACCCATAAATCTCTAGTGAGATTAATAGCGGTTAATATAATTCCAGGAGATATCGATCTCCAGGAATGATAACCAATACACAAGGGTAACCGGGGAAATGACGAAAGTATATGTTGTCTAGGTTATGTTACCCAGACAAGACAAGATTTCGGTTACCTAAATCACCAAAACTCTGACATATACGATCGCCACGGAAAAGGGCAAAAAATGCTTATAGAACGGAATTTGAGCGAAGCGAAAAATCTATTTTTGGGTGAGATGGTCATGTCGTCCTGATGGAAGTTCCTAAAGGGTAGCTTCCTTGGGTATATATAACTTCGGCGATATTCCCAGAGAATTTACCTTAAGGTACCCAGAATTCTAACTCCTGGAGCGAATATCCCTAATAAAAGAACCAGGGATATCGCGAAATATCAGAGGACGTATTCTTGACACGCCACATAGCAATCTGCACCCCGAACAGAGTTAACACTTCGAAGGGGTCAACTGGTAAGAAAACGAAAACGAGAAAGAAAGGAGAGCCGCTCGCGAGGTATCTCTCCTCTCCCATTTCGTAAGCGTGCATTGCGCCGCTCACGGCGCCATCTGTATTCCTTGTAGCGATACACGAGGTGCTACAGATACTGTATGTAGGGAGGGGCCTACAGCCCTTTAAAATAAAGGGAAGGGCGGGTCCATCAAAACGACATGGCCATCTCACCCAAAAATAGATTTTTCGCTTCGCTCAAAATCCGTTTTTTGGGCTCAAGCCATGTTGTCCTGATGGAAGTATACCAGAGCATTACTGTATCTGTGGATTCTCAAAACGTGCCGTACTCCCCGAAGGTATTTCCCGGCCAACTAGACCTAGAGACCTAAGATGTTACCGTCATACATCTTTTCAACTAACCATAGACCATGTTAGTGCTTCCTGCCCCCTACAGGGAAGAGTCCTACTAGACTCTGGAAAAGTCTCGAAGAGTACATATACCTATGTATGAATAACAGACAAGCCAATATAGTGGTCTCACCCTATATCATGTAAAGCATAGTTTGTAAAGAACCACTGAGTCAATATGAAATATCGACCAGTTCTCCGTTCAACACTGGATTGGACAAAGGCTTATATCCGAGTAGGCGGAAAACTTGCATATCCGGCACCGTCCCCTTAGGGCATGGAGTCCTCCCGCCAAGGGAAAGCATAAACCAATGCAATGAATGCTTACATAAAGGAACAATCTATTAGAATTATCCCAGATAAATATACATAGAACATAATGCAAAATTATATCAAATAAATTGACACAGGTGAAGGAGACGCAAGGTTCACAAGAACTAGTTTATTGACAAACAATAAATAAAACAGGTTAAACAACCATTGTATATATATATATATATATATATATATATATATATATATATATATATATATATATATATATATATATATATATATATATATATATATATATATATATATATATATATATATATATATATATATATATATATATAAAAGAAGGATAACCAAATAATAAGCATAAGCATGATAGTAAACAGAAACTAGTTTATCTGAAAGAAAAACATTAGCGCCACTTTTAACATACCGAGGTATCAAAATCATAAAAGTCTGTATTACTAATCAGTTACATTAGCGTTGGAAACGCTCGGCACACATGTCTGCACTTTTGTTAGGTTCACCTTTGAAAGTGGAACAGTCAATGTGGGCAACCCAGTGCCCTAACACTTAGTTTGTAGAACAGTTCGTAACTACACACTCACCCCGGAATTAAATGTCCCAATTAAATCCACTGTTCCTCGCAGAGTTAAACAGCAGGGTTAACGACACTACCCACTGCTACCACAGACCTCTTTAGTTGCTCCACTTGCTTCGCATAGTGACGAAAGAACACTCTGGAAGACTTACAGCCAGTGTATGAACGAAGATGTTCAAAATCCATACAATTAAAGAAATTTAAGGATGAGGCAACTTTCCTCGGATCGTGACCTGCGGGTGTACTGTCTGGATCCGCTCTGCGAATAAAATTGGTGATTTTCGCCCTAAGTTGTTTCAGTGATAAATTTGAGCCTGATGTTTCTCCCCTGAATAGTTGACCACCCCTGAAGTCTGAAGTTCTATGAAGATAGACCTTTAGGCATTCCACTGGACATAGAGATGCATCTTCTTTCAGAGGGCAGATTCTCCAGGGACCCCACCTGTTGGTGGGTAACTCGTTCTTGGCAAGAAACATAGGATCCGGAAACAGGTTCAGTTCTCCCCCATCCAAGAACTGAACACGACCCTCCTCTCTTGAGAGGGCTACAATTTCACTAACCCTGGCCCCTGACGCGAGTACAAATAGGAAAATAACTTTTTGGGTCAAATCCTTTAAAGCACACTCCTCGTTGTTCAACAGCGAAGTGAAATGAAGAACTTTATCTAAAGACCATGAAATAGGCTTTGGAGGTGCTGATGGTCTGAGCCTAGCACAGGCTTTCGGAATTTTATTAAAAATATCGTTAGAGAGGTCGACCTGAAAGGCATATAAAATGGGTCTTGTCAAAGCAGATTTACACGTTGATATTGTGTTGGCTGCTAACCCTTGACCATGGAGGTGGATGAAGAAAGATAAGCAGAAGTCCGTCGAGATCTTTTGCGGACTCTTCGCCTTGACAAAGGCCACCCATTTCCTCCATGATGACTCATATTGCCTTCTAGTAGATTTGCACTTATATTCCTCTAGGAAGTCTATACTGTCTTTCGAAATCCCGAAACGTTTTCTCACCGCTAGGGAGAGAAAATCATGAGCTGCAGGTTCCGGGTTTTCTGTGATGAAGCGCAGACAGTCGACTTCTGAACTCGCTAGGTCAGAACTGGATCTGGTAACGGTAGACACTTCAGCCGTAGTTCCAATGCCAGAGGGAACCACACGCTGATCGGCCACTTGTGAGCCACTATTGCCGCTACTCCCTTGAAAGATCTCAGTTTGTTGAGGACCCTCAACAGAAGGTTGTGAGGAGGGAACAGGTAAATCCTTGACCATCTGTTCCAGTCGAGGGACATCGCGTCCACTGCTTCCGCCAAGGGATCCTCGTACGGGGACACGTAAAGGGGTAACTTCTTGTTGTCTTTCGTCGCAAAGAGGTCTATCTCCAGTTCTGGGACTTGACTCAAGATGAAAGAGAATGATCCTGCGTCTAGAGACCATTCCAACTCTATCGGTGTGAACCTGGATAGAGCGTCCACTGTCACATTGCGGACTCCTTGAAGGTGAACTGCCGACAGGTACCACTTCTTCTTTTCCGCCAGTCGAAAGATGGCCAACATCACCTGGTTGAGTGGTGGTGACCTCGATCCTTGTCGATTCAAGCATCTCACAATCACCTCGCTGTCCAGCACCAACCTTATGTGGATCGAGCGACGAGGGGAAACTTTCTTCAAGGTAAGGAGTACTGCCATAGCTTCCAGAAAGTTTATGTGAAATGTCTTGAATAGATTGGACCAAGTCCCTTGGGCCTTCTTCTGATGAGAATGACCTCCCCACCCCTCCTTCGAGGCGTCTGTGTGAATAGTCAACGAGGGGGGAGGTGGCTGAAGAAGTACCGACTTCTTTAGTTGCCTGACTTGGGACCAAGGCCTGAGAAGCGTACGTAGACGAAGCGGAACTGGTCTTATCAGATCTCTTCGCGCGTTTGATGCATAACTTCTCCAAACTCCAGTTGCATCCTTTAGCTGTGCTCTTAGCACCGGGTCTGTTACTGAAGCAAACTGGAGAGAACCCAGCACTCTCTCCTGTTCGCGTCTTGATATCCTTTCGGAATCCAGAAGTCTCTTGACAGAACCAGCTATCTCCTTCCTCTTCTTCGCCGGGATGGAGAGTTGGTGTGACACTAGGTCCCAGTGGATTCCCAACCACTGGAACTTTTGAGATGGAGAAAGCCGAGACTTTTTTCTGTTGATCTTGAAGCTTAGATACTCTAGGAACTGGATCACCTGTAGGGAAGCTTGCAAACATTCTGTCTTGGATGCTACCCACACCAGCCAGTCGTCCAGGTAGGCTACCACCTGGATTCCTTTTAGGCGTAATTGTTTGAGAGCTACGCTCGCAAGCTTCGTGAAGATCCTTGGGGCTATGTTTAGCCTGAATGGCATGGCTCTGAAGGCTAGAATCTTCGATGTAGCTTGAACCCTAGGTAGGGGGAGAGTTGACGATTGATTGGAACGTGCTAATAGGCGTCTGACAAATCTATGGAGACAGTAAATGCCCTCTTGGGCAGTAAGGTCCTTATGTGTTGCAGTGTTAGCATCTTGAACTTGCAGTTCACAATGAACTTGTTGAGTGGCGACAAGTCCAGAATGACTCTGAGTTTTTCTGAGTCCTTCTTGGGAACACAAAACAGCCTCCCTTGGAATTTGATGGACTTTACCCTTCGGATTACCCTTTTCTCCAACAGTTCTTGAATGTACTCCTCCAGAACAGGGGTGGAGTGTTGGAAAAATCGAGGGCACGGGGGTGGAGTGCTGTACCAGCTCCAACCCAGTCCATTCTTGAGTAGGCTGTGGGCCCAGGGATCGAAGGTCCACCGATCCCGAAAATTCTGAAGTCTCCCTCCTACCGGTATTATCACACTTTGACTGCTGTTGCCCTGAGGCCTTGCCTCCTTGACCGCGACCACCCCTGAATCCCCTCCCCCTTGAGGGGCGTCTAGACGAACCTCTGGCTGCTCCTCTAGGCTTCGCTCGAAAGGTAGTTGACTGCCCTTCGAACGCTGGGTTAAATGCCGGAGACTGCGTCGACACGGCTTGGGGTACCCACTGGTACGTGGTCGGGGTTTGTGCCACCATCTGGGGCACTGTAGGCATAGGAAATTGCTGTTGCTGCTGCTGTCTGAATGGCTTGGCTGGCCGAGAGGGTAGCCTAGTCTTCTTAGTCTTCCTCTTTGGTTGGGGACCCTCATCCGGGGAAGACTTTCTCTTGAGGGATAGGCCCCACTTCTGGAGAAGGTTTCTATTCTCCGTGGCGGCCTTATCTACAACCTCCTTGACCGCTTCACTAGGGAAGAGGTCTTTGCCCCAAATGTTGGAGGAGATTAGCTTCCTTGGTTCGTGCCTCACCGCAGCCAAGGCAAACACGAACTCCCTACAAGCCCTCCTAGCTTTGATGAAGCTATAAAGGTCCTTCGTCACTGTGACTAGGTGTGTCTTAGCCACTACCATGAACATCTCATGGAACTTGGCGTCACTTGCCATTGTCTCCAGAGTCGTTTGATGAGACATTGAGGCAGCAAGTCTTTCTTTTGTCTCAAGCTCCCTTCGCAAAAGAAAGTCAGACAGCTTGGGGTGGTTCTCACCGAACTGACGTCCGGCAATATCAGCCTCCAACTTCCCGACTGAGAAGGTAAGATGGACGTCCTTCCAGTCCTTGTGGTCCATGGGTAGGGCCAAAGACAGAGGTTTACACTCCTCCAAGGAGGGGCATGGCTTACCTGCCTCGACTGCTTTCAGCACAGCCATAAACCCTTTCTGCATAAAGGGGAAGGCTCTAGAAGGAGAGGACACAAAGGAAGGGTGCTTCTTACTCAAAGCAGGTACCTTCGAGTTTGAGAAGCCCCTCTCTTTCATCGAGCTGACAATAAAACTTGAGCCTTAGCGTGGTCCAAAACTATGACCTCCTTCGGCTCTGTTTCTTCCTTTGAGGCTGGTTCCTTCCGTAGACGGACATAACAGTCCGGATACGACTCCTTGCTGGGCCAGAATTACACCTCCTCAAGGGGGACTGAGCCCAACTCCGAAATGACGATTTTTCCCGTCGTCATAGGCATGTGCTCAGCATACCTCCAAGGGTTGGCATCTGAGCACAAGGGAAGGTCTTTCACGCTGAGCTTCTTCTGGGGCCCACGTGATGCTGCAAGTCTCCGCATCTCCAGCTTCATTGCAGCAGCCTTCTCATTATTTTCCCTCTGCACCTGTTGGATCATTCCAACGATGGAGGAAAGGGTCTTTCCCAGCTCATCTGGGAGAGAGGACGATGTTGAGGGAATAGGTTCAGGGGCCTGAACCGGAGTAGCCGACACCTTGTCGACCTCTTCCTCTTCATTATCTGGAGACTGGTCTTCTGCCAGGAGGTCATCTTCCAGACGCCCGGACACCTTCGACATCCTATCGTCCAACTGGATGTCCTGCAGGGCGTCCGCGACTTCAGAATCCACAGGGATCTGAACCACTGGTATCTCCACTTAAGGCTGGGGAATCACTGCATCAGCTGACGCCCTGGGGAAAAGGTAAGCCCTCATCTTCTCACTTGGAAGATAGTGCCCAGAAGTGTTCTTCTGAAAGCCCCTTACCCAGGTACGAAGCTTCTCCCTTGCTGCGTCCCTTGACTCCGCCGTCTTAGGGGAATCAAAAGCCTCAGTAATCAGGTTTGTGCACACGGTACATACCTGCGGGTCTCAATACAGGAGATCACCTTTGGAGACTGCGCATGCTGCGTGCCTCCTACACAAATCATGTCCGCAGAAGTTCTTGCTGCGGATGTTGCAGAAAACGCTTCCAAACTTCGGATGGTCCTCCTGTAAAGAGAAAAAAATTCCATGAGTATCAAGTGAACTACGTATCACTGGATATACATAGCTTAGCACAACTAAACTAGAAAGGAAAGACACACACTTGTATTTCCCGCACAGTCAATTGCTGCAACCTTCCAGATAATAAAATCGTATGGTTATTCTATTCTAGAGCAGCCATTGAATAATTTCCAGAGGAAACAGGTGTAACTCACACCCAAAAAAATGATTTTACAATGCTGGATAGTAGACAAGAAAGAACTCACTTTCTTTATCTGTAAGGTTACACCAAAGGGTTGTGCGAGACAACACAGTGTTAGAAAAACTTAGTGTTGTAACAAAAACTATACTATAGTTTTCTCCCTACAGTATATACTTTACTGACAAATACTGGCTACAGTATAGAAGGAAATGTGCCGGCCGGCACACACCTTAACTAGTTCTAAAGTATACTACTTATGAACTATAAGGTGGAAGAACGCTGGTTCAAATGCATGTGCCGGCCAGCAATGACTGCCGGCCGGCAACTACACAAGATAGCACCCAGCTGCCGGCCACTAATCGTAGCGGCCAGCAGACAATGGTGTGATATATAGCCAGCCGGCAAAGGTATACAACCAATGCCGGCCGGCAGCAAAAGAACCAGAGAACTCCGACTGCCCGGCTGCCGGCCACTCAGGCCGGCAGCCGGGCTAGGGTACAACACTAGAAGAAAAACAGAATGGATGCCGGGATAAGAGACTGTACTACCTCATAACCCGGCAACCCGAAAGAGTGCACATAAGGAAGGGGAGAATATAACTTCAGGCTTCCTGACCAATGCCATCTGGCTCTACAGACAAACATGGATGAGAGACCAAGGGAGGTCCGGGCAGCACTCAAAGCAGAAGACCCTTGCCGCCCGGCACGCACTGCCGGCCGGCAAGGGACTGAGTCAACCCCACATCCTAACCTATGCTAGGTACAGATGTAGAATGACGGACAGGAATGCAATGGCTAGGCCATCACAAAGGAAAGAGGGGGAAAGGGAGAAGAGGGTCCTGCCAACCTTGCTCTAATAATGAATCACCCGCAGCCAAGAAAACTCATCTTAGTCTAGGGGAGATCCGAGGAGGGAGGCCACCAATACTTGCCAACTCCCTCGGAACCAAAGCAAGGAAGGCGTTGTTATTCACAGAAAAGAGGATCTTATCCTCCACACCGAGAACAACAACACTGGACTAGTCTGCTAGATCACAAGAAGAAGGAATCATTTCGTACAGAAACCTTCGAAAGTGAACTAAGGAGGCTAAGCCTCCTATGTCTGTTGTCAGTCTAGCAAGGGAATCTCAACCACAAGCTAGACATAAACAGACTCAGACTAAGAACTATGATGTCCTGCCCCCTCCCTGAAGCCAGACTTACTGGAAACAGGGAAGGAACAGAAACACCCTAATATAGTTGTATCTAAAGTCAATTCAGATAAACCACTAGGGTTAAGCCCAAGGCTTAAACAGAGGGAAAGGAATTGCACACCTTCTCTGAAGAGAAGAGAGCAACCGGGGAGTGTGAGAAAGTATACTAAGGCCCCATAGACAACTAGCCTAGGCGCAAAGAGAATCGATTACCTAAATCACCGAAACTCACTCGTTTACTATCTTGGAAGAAAATCAACATAATCTTAAATGTATAAAACTGCCTAAAGCTTCAATAAAATTTTAAAACACTCGGAAATCTGAATATCATGCAGGAAAGTACTAGGGCCAAACGACTAGGCTACAATGTCTAGAGTAGGCCAGAATCGGCAAATCCTTCACCAAAACAAAAATACTAAAAGCATCATATAAAGAAATCCTATGTAACGCTAAACAGCTAAAATTATTAAAGCGAAACAGCCGGGAACGTCGCTCTGGCTAACTAAATAACTCATACCTAGCGAGCGACAGCGTCCAGGACGCCTCCGGTAGGCAACAGCTCTTGTAACAACGATATCACTATCAAATCACTTTTAAAATTACCAAGAGCTTACATTTATACATAAAAGAAATAATACTCAACTTATCAGAAGCAGAAGAGGTTGGAGAAAGCATTATAAGTTGAAATAATCCAAGAATTGCGAGAAACACAGGGGAAAAACACCGAGTTGTTGAGTTACGCAAAAAGGAATGCAGATGGCGCCGTGAGCGGCGCAATGCACGCTTACGAAACGGGAGAGGAGAGATACCTCGCGAGCGGCTCTCCTTTCTTTCTCGTTTTCATTTTCTTGCCAATAGACCCCTTCGAAGTGTTAACTCTGTTCGGGGTGCAGATTGCTATGTGGCGTGTCAAGAATACGTCCTCTGATATTTCGCGATATCCCTGGTTCTTTCATTAGGGATATTCGCTAAAGGAGTTAGAATTCTGGGTACCTTAAGGTAAATTCTCTGGGAATATCGCCGTAGTTATATATACCCAAGGAAGCTACCCTTTAGGAACTTCCATCAGGACGACATGGCTTGAGCCCAAAAATATCTTTACAATATATAATGCCTAAATAGCTTTCATAATAATGATTAAGCTATTTACACCAGAATGTCGTTCTGCTAACTAAATAGCACATGTACAAAGAATGACAGTGCCATGGCGACACCGGCGATCGGTGAAGATCCGCACACAATAAATACACAAATTCATTGTGAGGCTGGAACTAAATTACATATTGTAAAGAATCAATACTCAACTTTCTGGATGGAGAAAGAAGACGTAGAAGCATAAAGATTCCCAGAAATCGATCGAAAATGTCAGATCGACAGGAAACACCACCGTAGCGAGTCGCTACAGATAAAGGAATGACCGCCAGAGGGAGTTGGCGCGGTTGTGATACGATTGTAGTAGGGGAACCAGGGTAATCTTTTTTGCGGTTACCCTTCTATTCTGCCACGTATTCCCCCTCAAGGCGTAAAGGCTATTCGGGGTGCAGATTGCCATGTGGCGTGTCAAGAATAAGTCCCCTGATGATATACGATACCCTTGAGAGTAATCTTAAAGGTACTCGCGCCAGAAGTTAGAATTCTGTGAAACCTTTGGTTTGATTCTCTGGGAATATCACTGTAGTCATATATACACTTCGGAAGCTACTAAAGGAACCTTCTATTAGGACGTCATGGCTTGAGCCCAAAAAAAGGATTTTGAGCAAAGCGAAAAATCTATTTTTGGGTGAGATAGCCATGATGTCCTGATGGAAGGTTCCTTCAGTAGCTTCCTTGGGTATATTTAACTACAGGGATATTCCCAGAGAATTAAACTAAAGGTTATCACAGAATTCTAACTTCTGGTGCGAGTACCCTAAAGGTTTCCCTCTAGGATATCGTATATCAACAGGGGACGTATGTATTAACACGCCACATAGCTATCTGCACCCCAAATAGAGTTAACACTTCGATATGGAAAGGTGGAGAATAACTGGGGAGCCGTTCCACAGTTACACTCGTCCGTGGCTGCTTTTGGTACTCGAAACGTAAACAAACGGGCGCCATTGCTAAATGACGTCACGTCCGTCCTCATCCTGAGGCCAGCTCCTTGCTAATCTCCATGATACAGCAGGACAGGGCGGGGCCTGAAAGGCTGGACTAGAATAGACGGGAGGGTCCATCAGGACGTCATGGCTATCTCACCCAAAAATAGATTTTTCGCTTCGCTCAAAATCCGTTTTTTGGGCTCAAGCCATGACGTCCTGATGGAAGTGTACCAGAGAATTAATGTATCGTGGAAAATTTCCCCTTTTAAGTAAGTGCCAATGGCTCCGAATAGAGGTATGTAATGTGTCCTCGCTAGAGTTTCCGTGGAGATCCAGCTTCCTGCCCCCCTGGCAAAGAAGTCCCGGCGGATCATACCAAAATCCGAAGTGATCATTGAAGGGCTACTCACCCTGCGGAGAGTTCGTGCAGGACTCGGAGACAAGACAGAAGGTTAATATTCGGGTAGGAATATTCTCAAGCATAGACAAGTGATAATTAATCACTACACTCCTTGGAGGAGAGATCAATCTGGTCTCGAAGGCAGGACGAAGGTAAGTACAGTATTCAAGTAGGAATATTACACAGCATGAGTGAGTATATAATACAAATGAATTTATATTATTCTTCTCATTCCAAAGGGAAGGGGTTAAATGAAACTATGACAATCATGTATTTCATAATAATAATAGGAGCGGAGAGAGACGCACATGTAATAAAATAGACATTTTATTTCATAGATTGCAGATTATAGTGATAACAATTGCAATAAAAAGTGTAAAGTTAATTTACAATAATAAAGAATAATGTACATAGAAGATAAAAGACTTCAATCTTGAATCTGAAAGAAATTTCACTTTTAGAAACACAAGTTCCGGAGGAACGTCAGTCTTTTTCAAAGAAAAACACATCATGCCCTAGAGCATGTGGCACTCATGTGAAGTCTATGACATTTCACCTTGATAAGAACAGTCTATTAGAAACACTAAGTGTCCATGAAATCACTATATATCACACAAGGGTCAACACAGGCACCCGTAGAGTTAAAGTCCCAAGTAACTCGCTGTTCTATGCAGAGTTAAAGGCAGGTTTCATAACACTACCTGCGGCTACCACGAAATGTTTAACTTCATGCACTTGCTTCGCGTAGTGTTTGAAGAAAACGTGCGACGATTTCCACCCTGTGAAGCTCTTGAGGCTTTCGAAATCCATGCTCTGGAAGAAATTCAGAGAAGACGCGACTTTTCTAGGATCATGACCTGCGGGTGTACTGTCAGGATCCGCTCTGCGAATGAAGTAGGTGATTTTCGCTCTTAGTTGTTTCAGTGACAGGTCACTACCCGATGTTTCTCCTTTGAAGAGTTGACCTCCACCGAAGTCTGAAGTTCTTCGAAGATAGACCTTAAGACTCTCCACTGGGCATAGAGAGACATCTTCCTTCAGGGGGCAGATTCTTCAAGGGCCCCATCTCTTGGTGGATAATTCATTCTTTGCGAAAACGTGGGATCAGGGAAGAGGGTAAGTTCTCCTGTATCTGTGAAGAGGATATGACCCTCGTCTCTTGACAATGCCACTATTTCGCTGACTCGGGCTCCCGAGGTGAGAGCAAAAAGGAAGATAACTTTTTGAGTCAGGTCCTTTAGAGGGCACGAATCGTTGTCCATGTTAGAGGCAAAATGGAGCACCTTGTCCAGGGACCAAGAGATACGTTTTGGCGGAGGTGCTGGGCGTAGTCTAGCGCATGCCTTTGGTAGTTTATTGAAGATATCGCTGGACAGATCAATCTGGAAGTCGTACAGTAGTGGTCTAGTCAAAGCCGATTTGCAGGTGGAAATCGTGTTGGCTGCTAAGCCTTGTCCATGAAGGTGAATGAAGAAGGACATGCAAAAATCAATGGTGATTTCCGTAGGATTTTTTGCTTTGACGAACGAGACCCACTTTCTCCAGGAAGATTCGTATTGCCGTCGTGTGGATTCGGTCTTGTATTCCTCGAGGAAGTCTAGACTTTTCTTCGAGATCCAAACCTTTTCTTTGCGGCCAGGGAGAGAAAATCATGAGATGAAGGTCCCTGACTTTCAGTGATGAAGCGAAGACAGTCGACTTCTGTACTTGTTGAGAGAGAACTGGGCCCGGAGGGGGATCAGCGTGGGCTGCAGCTCCAGGACAAGGGGGTACCAATTGCTCCGGGGCCACTTGGGAGCCACTAGGGCCGCTGTCCCTTTGAAGGTTCTCAGTTTGGAGAGGACTTTCAGCAGAAGGTTGGGGGAGGGAACAGGTATATCCTGGACCATCTGTTCCAATCCTGCCTTGGGGTCCTCGTACGGGGCCACATATCGAGGAAGTTGATTGTTGTCGCTCGTTGCGAAGAGATCGATCTGAAGTTCCGGGACTTGGCGAGAGATGAAGGAGAATGATCTTGCGTCTAGAGACCATTCCGACTCTATTGGGCTTGTCCGTGATAGAGCGTCCGCCGTCACGTTGCGGAATCCTTGTAGGTGAACTGCAGACAGGTGCCATTTCTTCTTTTCTGCCAGACGAAAGATCGGAAGAAGTACCTGATTTATCTGGGGCGATCTCGAGCCCTGACGATTGAGACATCTGACTACCACCGAGTTGTCCAGAGTCAGACGGATGTGGATCGAGGGAGGCGGGGAGAGTTTCTTCAGGGTGAGAAGAACCGCCATGGCCTGAAAGATGTTGATGTGAAACGTCTTGAATAGGGGAGACCATGTTCCCTGAACCTGTCGGTGGTGGGAGTGACCTCCCCAACCCTCCAGTGAAGCGTCCGTGTGGATGTTGATCGATGGAGGCGGGTGTTGAAGAGGAATGGACCTTTTCAGGGCCTTTGCTTCCGACCACGGCTTTAATAGTAAGCGAAGTCTGTTTGGAAGCCGTCTCTTGAGGTCTCTTCGAGCGATGGATGCGGAACGTCTCCAGACTCCCGCGGCATCCTTTAGCTGTGCGCGAAGCACTGGGTTTGTCACAGAGGTGAACTGTTGAGAGCCTAGAACTTGTTCCTGCTGTCGTCTTGAGATCCGTTTGGATTTCAGCAGTCTTCTGACAGACCCTGCTATTTCCTTCCTTTTCTTCTGCGGGATGGAAAGGCGGTGTGACTGAAGATCCCATTGGAACTTCTGAGCTGGAGAGAGGCGAGATTTCTCGGCGTTTATCTTGAATCCCAGATGTTCTAGGAATTGGGTGACTTTGTTGCAGGCTCTTACACAATCTTCGGGCGATGTCGCCCAGACTAACCAGTCGTCTAGGTAGGCCATCACTTGGACGCCCTGAAGACGGAGCTGTTGGACGATTGCGTCTGCCAGCTTGGTGAAGATCCGTGGAGCCACGTTGAGCCCGAAGGGCATGGCCCTGAAGGCGTAACTTTTCCTTTGGAGTCGAAATCCTAGGTAGGAGGAAGCGTAATGATTCATTGGAACGTGCCAGTAGGCATCCGCCAGGTCTATGGAGACCGTGTAGGCCCCTTGAGGCAGAAGGGTCCTTATTTGTTGGAGAGTCAGCATCTTGAACTTGCTGTTCGCAATGAACTTGTTGAGAGGGGATAAGTCTAGAATGACTCTGAGTTTGTCGGAGTCCTTCTTGGGAACGCAAAAAAGTCTCCCTTGGAACCTGGTTGACTTTACCCTCCTGATCACCTTCTTGTTCAAGAGTTCTAGGACGTATTCTTCCAGGAGGGGGGTTGACTGTTGGAAGAATTGCTGGAAGGCTGGGGGTAGTTGCGTCCAGCTCCAGCCTAGTCCCTTCTTGACGATGCTGTGTGCCCAGGGATCGAAGGTCCAACGATCCTGGAATTGGCGGAGTCTTCCTCCCACCGGAAGCACTTCATTGCTTCTGGTGTCCCGAGGGTTTGCCACCTCGGCCGCTAGCTCCCCTTCCTCCTCTGCCTCTGGAGGGGCGAATCTCTGCCGGAACCTCTGCTTGAGCCCCTACCTCTGGGACGAAAGGTAGTAGCATGTTGCTCGAATGCAGGGGTAAAGACCGGTGACTGCGACACCACCGGCTGGGTGAACAACTGAAAGGTCTGCTGTGGCTGTGCTGCCACTTGGGGAGTAGCGGAACCCGGAAACTGCCGTCTCTGTTGACGTTGCTGGGGTTTCGGTTTCTGGGACTTCCTCTTAGGCTGAGGGCCATAGTCCTGAGAGGATTTCCTTTTCCTTGACATGCCCCACTTGTGGAGAAGGTTCCTGTTCTCCGTGGTGGCTTTGTCAGCAATTTCTTTCACCAGGGAGGAGGGAAAGAGATATTTACCCCAGATATTGGAGGAAATCAGCCTCTGGGGTTCGTGTTTTACCGTCGCGCTGGCAAACACGAATTCACGACAGGCTCTGCGAGCCTTAGTGAAGCTGTACAGGTCCTTAGTCACCGTTGCCAAATGTGTTTTGGCTAGGACCATGTAGAAGTCCGGGACTCTAGTGTCCCCGGCCAAGAGTTCGAGCTGTACCTGGAGGGACAGCGATGCGGCAAGCCTCTCCTTCGTATCCTGTTCCCTACGAAGGAGGTGATCATTTAGCCTTGGGAGGTCCTCATTGAAATAACGACTGGCTACGCCAGGCTCTAACTTCCCCACCGTGAAGGTTGACTGGACGTCTTTCCAGTGCCTATCATCGGGGGGGATGGTAAGGGAGAAGGGTCTGCACTCCTCCAGTACAGGACAAGGTTTCCCTTCTTCCACTGCTTTCAAGACCGCTGTGAGGGCCTTTTCTATAAAGGGGAAGGTCGCAGCATTCGGCGCAACGAAGGTTGGGTGCTTCTGGCTGAGCGCCGGCATCTTGGAGTTGGTGAAACCCCTACTCTTCACCACACCGGCTAGCATAGCCTGGGCCTTCGCGAGATCGAACACGATTACTTCCTTCGGTTCGGTCTCTTCCTTTGAGGCTGGTTCGGTCCTGAGCCGGACATAACAATCCGGATAAGCCTCGAAATTCGGGAAGAATTCCACTTCTTCCAACAAGATCGAGCCGACCTTCTCACTGATGAAGATCTTACCAGTTGTGATCGGCATATGCTCGGCATATCTCCATGGGTTAGTATCCGAGCAAGAGGGGAGGTCCTTAACCGAAATCCGTTTCGGTTGTTTAAAACTCACTAGGGTAGACCGGAATTGCTCATGGGTCTCACGAAGTTTTCTTTCCATGAGGGTTTCAAGCATCTTGAAGACCTCCTGAGTGCCTGATGGAAGAGGGTCCGGGGTGGCGGAAGTCGAAGGAACAGGTTCCTCGGACGGTGCAGGAGTCGATGCGGGAGTAGGAGTGGGAGCGACTTCAGACTCCGAATCAGGGTATTCCACCTGATCTTCCCCATGAGGTTCTTCTCCATCTCTTCCGACACTTCCGACATACGTTCCACGTTATCGGAATCTAAGTGGCACTCATGCATGGACTGGGCCATGACGATATCAGGTTCCACCACGAGCTGGACGGTGGGGATCTGATCACTGGGGACCACGGAGTCTTTAGATGCCTTTGGAAATAGCAAGGCCCTCAAATCTTCGCTGGCGAGATACGGTCCGGTGGCGTTCTTCTGGAAGCCACGCACCCACTTGCGTAGCTTCTCTCGAGCGTTGTCCTTTGCCTCCGCTGAAGGAGGATCGTCGAACGCCTCGACCAGACGACTCTTGCAGACTGTACAGTGCTGCGGGTCCCAGTATTTCAGGTCGCCTCTTTTGGCAGCGCAGGGGGCGTGGGTCCGGCACGCCTTGTGCCCGTAGAAGTCCGGGCGCTTCACTCCACAAAAGTTGCTTTCGCACTTCATATACTTCTCCTGTAAAAGAAAGAGATCATGAGTACATGGAAGGCATAAGAATGACTTACATTACTCTAAAGTTAAGATAACTTAATCTAAGTTTTTAAGCATTAAAACAATTCATAAGGTATTATAATGCCTGAGAGTAGAGAGCGGGAAAGGAAGTAGATAGACACATACTTGTGAATCCCGCCCAGTCGGTTACCGTAACCTTATCAGTAGGCAATTTAGCCACAAAACGGAAATCCATATGGATAAGCCGTGGTGGGTAGAAGCTAAGCCTCTAGCAGAAATTGCCTGCGAGGTGTAGCAGGGACTGAGACCACTCAGATCCCTGGTTAGAAGGGGAGTAGGAACACCCCTTATTAGATATAGGTTCCGGCAATCGGCTGCGCGAAGACACACAGAGTATGCTGAAATATTGTAATGTGCAATCAGACAGCACAGCCACAATTTCAGAGGTAAGACAATACCTATATGTGGAAGTGGCTAAGCCATCTGGCTGCAGTATGTTGGCTGTCGGCATATTGTCGGCAGGTATGAGAAGGGGTGCATGTCCCTTAACGTCTCCAGGGGGTGCCGGCAGACCGGCGGCACGCCGGAGGCCGGTCCTGCAGGGTGGAAGGCATCAAGACAGACACGTTGAGTATCTAGAATGTAATACCATCTTGGCGACCGCCGGCACAGCGGCAGGTCGCCGGCAGGAGGCGGCGGCTCCGGCAGCCGACGGCTGACGGCTTGGTGAGCTTGGATCAATTCATAAGACAGATAAGTACATGGTTGTATACCTAGACCGCCGGCAATCAATGCCGGCACCCGGGTGGCCGGCACGGAGGGTCAGCCAGCTGTTACTAGGTAAAAGAGGGGTGGGACGTCGGCTGTATGCCGATGGAAAGCGGCAGCCTCCGGCACACGGAAGGCTGACGTCTTAGAGGATGGGGGGGGGGGCATCTTATGAAAGAATGTCACCAAAGGTAAGGCGGTATCGCCGGCGGTGGAGGCGGCAAGGGATCGGCACCAGGATAGACGGAGAGAAAGGTAAGGAGGGATTGGAGGGGTAAGACCACATACCCCTCCGGCATCCCTCCGGAGAGAGTGCACTCATGATAGGAGTAGATACTTATAGCATCCGGCGGCAGGGGGCCGGCAGTCGGCCGGGTGCCTGGGGTAACCCAAGGGAGGGTTAGAGGGCACTCAAGAGGGGGAAACCCCCACCGGCCAGACCGCTGCCGGCGACTACCCCCATAGAACGCTATGAAGGGTATGTGTACCAGAGCGGCCAGCTCAGCAGGAGAACAAGTTAGCCCTACCACTCCACCCAAGGGAGGAGTTGTAGGACTAAGGACAGATGTGTATAGGCAAGCCTACACCAAAGGGATAGGTGGGGAGGGAGAAGAAGAGGGGTCTTTCATAGGGGAGGCTCTGTACAAGAACGGCCACCAAGGAGAGAGAGAACGCTCCCTAACCTAGATTAGGTAACCAGAATGAGATTGGTACATGAGTACCATCTCAAACTATAAAAGTACAGAATCAACCCCCAGAGCTTAACCTAGAGAAGGAGGGTTAACTCCTAGGGTAGGTAGGCTGAAAGACACATCGCAAGTTGCAGGGAAGGGTGAGTAACCTAACCATAAGCAACTGAGGAAGGACAGAGCCGTTCCTCTTTCTCGGTTGCAACCCTAAGGGGGGATCATTCCCTTAGGGTAGACAGAGAAGTGATAAATACTCTGTTTGTAGACAAGATTCCCCTATATAGAAGGGAAAGCATGGCCACACAGAGGGAATGCCCGCCTGCAGGGGATAAGGGAGCATATAGGGGTTCCTACATTTAGGTTAGGGTGGAAAGATATGCAATCAACCCGGTCCCCTATATGGTCCCCGAAGGCGAAAACACTTACATCACAGTTAACAGTATGTTTAAAATTGTCACAATCTTCATAACTTAACCTAGGATCACTGGTATATATCATGCATGAACACAAGCACTAGGCTATATAGCCTAGGGGCTCGGGAACCGAGTAGATGAGCGCTAAAACACGATATAAGTAATTCCTAGCTATGAAGACTAAATAACTAACAATATAAATTAGTTAAGAGACCGGATAAGGCTGTTCTGGCTAACTAAATAAGGCATGCAATAGAACAGCGACGCCATAAAATGGCGCGTCCGGGATCGGCACAGCTCCGCCACAAAACACAATATTTTACGAAAAGTAGAAGTTACTTTACGGCTAGAGCTTATTTAAACAATACTGGGACCTGGTACTCAACTTTCCAGAAGAAGGCGAGGCTGAAGGTAACGACATAACGGCGATGTAAGTCGATGAAAATTGCACAAAGGGAAATCCGACCAAAGCAATGGGCTACAGGCTGAAGGATGGGGACGGACGTGACGTCATTTAGCAATGGCGCCCGTTTGTTTACGTTTCGAGTACCAAAAGCAGCCACGGACGAGTGTAACTGTGAAACGACTCCCCAGTTATTCTCCACCTTTCCATATCGAAGTGTTAACTCTATATGGGGTGCAGATAGCTATGTGGCGTGTTAATACATACGTCCCCTGTTGATATACGATATCCTAGAGGGAAACCTTTAGGGTACTCGCACCAGAAGTTAGAATTCTGTGATAACCTTTATTTTAATTCTCTGGGAATATCCCTGTAGTTAAATATACCCATGGAAGCTACTGATGGAACCTTCCATCAGGACGTCATGGCTTGAGCCCAAAAAAACCTTTGTATTGAAAGTACAAACTTCGACTGGCTTCGCATACAGTGAGACCCATATGCTCTTGTTGCTAGGTTTGTTCATATGGTATATGCAAACCTCGAACTTTTTCCTAGGTCTAGTATGACTCTTCCCTGCAGGGGGCAGGAAGCAATAACATAGTTCATGATTAGAAGTAATGACGTGTAACGGTAACGTCATATGTCTCTATGGTCTGAGTGACCAAGGAAATATTGTCTTGAGGTTAAGGCACATTTGGAAAATCCACAGATACAGTACTTTCCAAATAATGCTTTGGTAACCTTCCATCAGGACGACATGGCCTGAGCCCAAAAAACGGATTTTGAGCGAAGCGAAAAATCTATTTTTGGGTGAGATAGCCATGTCGTCCTGATGGACCCACCCTCCTTTTTATAGAAAAGGCCTTGGCAGGATCCCTCCCAAAACTACTATATATGTAGCTCCTTGCTCAACACTACAAGGAATAAAACAAGGTGGCGACAATGGCGCCATCTAGATACTCAAGGTAGTAACGGAGGAAGGGTACCTTGATAACGGCTCCCCTTCTATTTCTGCCACTTTCCCCCTCGAAGCGAAAATGCTATTCGGGGTGAAGATTGCTATGTGTCGTACAAGATATACGTCCCCTGATATTATGCGATATCCTTGAGAGAAATTTTTAGGATATTTGCGCCAGGAGTTAGAATTCTGGAGACCTAAAGGTAAATTCTCTGGGAATATCACTGTAGTCAAATACACCCTAGGAAGCTACTTAAAGGAACCTTCCATCAGGACAACATGGCTATCTCACCCAAAAATACAGTAGATTTTTTGCTTCGCTCAAAATCCGTTATATATACCATTTCTAATGATCTATTGTACTTTGACACCTAACCTTTCAACTATAATACTGTACTATTCTATATACATACTTAAAATAACCAAAATAAATCCTCTTACTACTCAGCTCCCTTTACCTCCTTGGGAGGACTTGGAACCCTTCTGGTCTTGGACGGGCTTCTTAGATACAGTACTTTCTTTGAGGACCCTGATGTCCTACAAGTCGGTGGTTTGATGGTGTGCGGATGTTTCTTCTGTGGTGGAGCTTCCCAGAAGACCGAGATGTTAAGGCCCTACATAGAGCAAGTCCTGTTTGGACTTTCTCAAGCGCTCAGTCACCCGCTCGACTTTATCTGGCCTTAAAAGAGAAGAGCCATTAAGCATGGAGTTCTTAGGTCTTGACACCTCCATCTGGGGGACTTGTCGATGGAACCTCTCAATCACCGAATCCCTTCACCTAAGTAACGCATTCGTCCACAAGTTGACCACTTTGTGGCCGAGGAACTCGATGGTTCGGGTACCTGATAAAAGGAGGGTCTCCATTGATTTTCTTTTAGAATCCTTAGACCAATCTTCGTTTCTAACAAGGTGTCCCACTTCACCGCCTTCACTAAGGCGTCGAACCATGCCGGCTCCTTTCCCACAACAGAAAGGTAGGGGGTTCCCTTGGGGAGGCTGACAGATGGGGATCACCTCCTAGGGGACTGTGGTCTAGGTACCTGGAAGAGAGGAGAGTGAGCTCTCTTACCTTGTTGGATAGGCACCGACATGGGCTCTCACTCTATCTTGGAAGAGGGAGCCAGAGAAACTGCAGCTGTTGATCTGTACTTCATTGGAGATTCACTCTTGCTGGCAGGGAAGGGAACCGGGCGACCGATTCTCTCTGGCAAGTCCAGGTGACACGCGGGAACTGGATGCGTAGGCCTAGGTGAACGTACTTCATGCGCAGGGATGTTCCCCGATGTTCTGCAAGGCTTGTCCTGATGAAGTGGTGAGCAGTCACACGTAGGGCAATGGTCACACTCCGAAAAATGATGACACAGACGAGTGACGATCACATACTGGCAATTGGCAATCACATGCTGTTAAGTGGTGATTAAGCGCTGTTAAGTGGCGATCAAGGGCTGTTAAGTGATGATCACATCATGGTGAGTGGAGCGTGAGCAATGGCAAGTGCAGGGCTGGTGATGGCGGGCAGCGCGCTGGCAAGTAACGATCACAAGCCGGCGAACGACAAGCTGGCGAGTGTTGAACAGCAAACTGCCCAACGGCGGGCTGGCGAGTGAAGATCACGAGGTGAAGAGTGACGATCACGTGGTGCCGAAAGACAGGCAGGAGTGATCACGGGCTGGCAGGAGAGATCACGAGCTGGCAAGTGACAATCATGAGATGATGAGGGTCGATCACAAAGTGGCAAGCAGCGATCACGAGAGTGGCGCAATGATCGTCATTCCTCAGAGTCGAAGCGTCGTTTCCCGACGAAGGTGAACGTTTGGGAGAGCTGCGTGGACTGCGATCCCTGAACGAAGATCTTCAGCAGAGGAGTCTGGGCGACAAGGAACATTCCTATGACTTAGTTTGGTGGTGTCAGCAGGGTTTAACAGAAGGCAAGGGCATTGACCTCAGCACTCCTAGGTTAAGGAACTTCTACATCTCAAGAGGCCAAAGTCCGTTTCTTCTCAGCACCCATCTGTCCTTCAAAGGACAGCGATGGCCAGAGAAGGGCCAGAGTTGCTTCTCTACGGGTTGGCCCAGTGTTAGTTGGTCAACAACCCTACTTGACCAATCCTCGAAAGAGACCGATCGAGTAGGAGCTTCGGGAAGAGATAGGGATATTGAAGAAGAAGTCCGAGGTTTTTTCGACTTCTAGGAAGACAAAGAAGGCGAAGCATCCCTCTTGAACTTCTTGCACCAGAATCCAAATCTTGCCCACTCCCGGCATTCATCGCAGGTATTATCCTGGTCACAAAGCCATCCTCAGCAGGCCGGAAACGAGTGGGGGTCGGTCTCGGCGGAGAATTTGAAGATACCGCAGGAGCGTCCTTCAGGTCCGCATGGTGGACAGTAAAGCGAAGAAAACAAACACACCTGAAAAGAAAAAGCAGAGAATTAATCAAATGGCAAGCCTAAACAGTTGAGGAGGCGAAGAGCAGTAACGTCTGTTCTCGGCCGAGCCAAAAGAAAAAGTGAGAAGACAACACTGTTGTGTGAGAGTGAGTAGCTAGCTACTCCCTTGCTGTCTTGTGGTTATACCTTATTGAAAAGTCTTATGACAAGTTTACCGGCTTCGCCTTAAGTATAATCCCTATAAATAGCGGGAGGGTTTGTATTTATTGTCAGAACAACCTAATTTTTATAAAAGCTCTCACTTCAAGATAATAGCAATTTGAAATTTCAAGTAAGCTTCATTGGAATAATAGTGTTAAAATCTTGATTTACAGTGTTAAATCAATGTTCTGCTTAGCTGTTGCTCTTCCGTCCTTTTACTGTTGCTTCTCATAACTATATTAAACTGTATGGTACTACATACATACATACATATACCAAGGCACTTCCCCCAATTTTGGGGGGTGGCCGACATCAAACAAATGAAACAGAAAAGGGGACCTCTCCTGTCTACGTTCCTCCCAGCCTGACAAGGGACTCAACCGAGTTCGGCTGGTACTGCTAGGGGTGCCACAGCACACCCTCCCCCGTTATCCACCACAGATGAAGCTTCATAATGCTGAATACCCTACTGCCGCTGCCTCCGCAGTCTTCCAAGGCACCGGAGGAAGCAGCAGAGCCTACCGGAACTGCGACACAATAGCTCGCCATTCATTCCTATTTCTAGCATGCTCTCTTGCCTCTCTCACATCTATCCTCCTATCACCCAGAGCTTCCTTCACTCCATCCATCCACCCAAACCTTGGCCTTCCTCTTGTACTTCTCCCATCAACTCTTGCATTCGTCACCTTATTTAGCGGACAGCCATTTTCCATTCTCTCAACATGGCCAAACCACCTCAACACATTCATATCCCCTCTAGCGGCTAACTCATTTTTTACACCCGTTCTCACCCTCACTACTTCGTTCCTAGCCCTATCTACTCGAGATACACCAGCCATACTCCTTAGACATTTCATCTCAAACACATTCAATTTCTGTCTCTCCGTCACTTTCATTCCCAACAACTCCGATCCATACATCACAGTTGGTACAATCACTTTCTCATACAGAACTCTCTTTACATTCATGCCCAACCCTCTACTTTTTACTACTCCCTTAACTTCCCCCAACACTTTGCATCCTTCATTCACTCTCTGATGTACATCTGCTTCCACTCCACCATTTGCTGCAACAACAGACCCCAAGTACTTCAACTGATCCACCTCCTCAAGCAACTCTCCATTCAACATGACATTCAACCTCGCACCACCCTCCCTTCTCATACATATCATAACCTTACTCTTACGAACATTAACTCTCAACTTATTTCTCTCACACACCCTTCCAAATTCTGTCACAAATCGGCCAAGCTTCTCTTCCGCGTCTGCAACCAGTACAGTATCATCCGCAAACAACAACTGATTAACCTCCCATTCACGGTCATTCTCGTCTACCAGTTTCAATCCTCGTCCAAGCACTCTAGCATTCACCTCTCTCCCCACTCCATCAACATACAAGTTAAACAACCATGGCAACATCACACATCCCTGTCTCAGGCCCACTCTCACCGGAAACCAATCGCTCACTTCATTTCCTACCCTAACACATGCTTTACTACCTTTGTAGAAACTTTTCACTGCTTGCAACAACCTTCCACCAACTCCATATAACCTCATCACATTCCACATTGCTTCCCTATCAACTGTATCATACGCTTTCTCCAGATCCATAAACGCAACATACACCTCCTTACCTTTTGCTAAATATTTCTCGCATATCTACCTAACTGTAAAAATCTGTTTCATACAACCACCTTGTACATCTAAAATTGTATTCTCTGTTTTATCACTGGCATCTCAACACCTGCAACAGCAACTATATCTGCCTCCCTATTATCCTCAACATTCAGTAAACTTTCAAAATATTCCACCCACCTTTTCCTTGCCCCCCTCTCCTTTTAACAACCTTCCATTTCCATCTTTCACTGTCTCTTCAATTCTTGAACCCGCCTTCCTTACTCTCTTCACTTCTTTCCAAAACTTCTTATTTTCTTCATATGAATGACCCAATCCCTGATCCCACCTCAGGTCAGCTGCCCTCTTTGCCTCACCTTGCGCTTTACTTCCACATTTTTCTCTCTCTATTTCATACTTCTCTACACTATTACTCTGCAGCCATTCTTCAAAAGCCTTCTTTTTCTCTTCCACTTTTACCTTCACTCCTTCATTCCACCAATCATGCCCTTCCTCATGCTGCCTCCAACAAACTTCTTGCCACACACATCACTTGTAATCCCCAAAAAATTTTCTTTTACTAACTTCCACTCCTCCTCTAAATTACCCATTTCTCTAGTTTCACTTCGTCATACTTTTTACCCATGGTTTTATTAGCTCTTCAACCCTCACTAGCTCCCTTTTACATCCACCTACTCTATTCCCCACTCTTATGCTACAACTAATTTTCCTTCCACCAAAAAATGATCAGACACCGTTAGCCATACCACAAAACATGTGCTAGTCTTTCAATCTTCCAAACATTCTTTTAGTTATCAACACATAATCCATTAACGCCCTTTCTACCACTCTTATCAATGTATACTTGTTTTAATCTTTCTTTTTGAAAAAGCTAGAACCTATCACCATCTCTTGCTCAACACACATATCTACCCGTCTCTCACCACTCTCATTTTCACCTGGTACACCATACTTCCCAATGACAGCTTCTACCTTTCCAGCGCCCTCTCTAGCATTTAAGTCACCCATGACAACTACATAATTCCTTTTATCCACTAGTTAATTCATTCCAGAACTCACTCCACTCTTCTTCACTTTTCTCATAACCTGGCCCATACGTACTGACCAAAGCCCAACATTCCCTACCCACATTAACCTAGATGATATCTCCTTCCATTCCACTACTTTACCTGTCATCCATTCCCTCGGCAATAAAGCCACACCTTCTCTTGCTCTTCCCCTTTCAATCCCAGACATTTCACCAAACATCACTTCACCTTTCCCTTTTATCTTTGTCTCACACAAAGCCAATATATGCATCCTTCTATTCCTAAACATACTTCCAATCTCACAGATTTTACTCTCTATCGTACTACATCCACGCACATTCAAACACCCCAAAACTAGAGTGCGGGGAGCAGTAACTCTTCCCCCAGCTCCACTTCTTTGATGTCTCACAGGATTATAATACAGGAGAGGGGTTTCCCAGCCCCCTCGTACAGTACTACTTGGCTTTATTTGACTTAAAACATTCCAATTTAATGACTTCTGGTTGTGATGAAGTTACAATTTATGACAAATGTTGATTATTCTGTTTATTTCTATACACAGTAAACTCTTCAAATAATTTCACAAAATATGGTGAAATATAAACAACTACTCAGGATTATTTCTGTATTTAAAAAATCTTACATATAAAATCACATTGAATATTCCCATAATCAAATGAAACTTTCTTTACTATTTACAACTTTAATAACAAAATTTTAAACTTCTTAACAACAAAATCTAGCATTTCTATTGAAATAAACAATTTTATTAAAATCACTTAGGGCACGAAGTATTTTGCCTTGATCATCTTTCCTACAATAATCTATACAGTTATAAATATAAAAAAATTTAAATCCAATTTATACTGATGTTTGCTCAAAGTCATTTTACATAAACAATGAACATTAAAGCATTAAAAGAATTTAAAATATTTGTTGGATAAAAAGATAATGGTCATCTTCAAACCAAACAAAATTATATAAGTTTTATTGTGGCACTTGGGAGTATTCATATCCAACAAAAGACAACATAACTGTGTAAATTGCCAAATACTGGTGTCTTGTATCCTCTGAGAGAGGCTACAACAGGTAATGAATAAAATGAAATATTGCTTTGTGACAGTCATTCACTACCAGACTAGATTACAAACAGGGAACAAAGAAACTAAGAACCGTAAATTTTTTGGTACATTGTTTCCCTATGACTACCTTCCAAAACGGAGGATAAAATAGGCTCTAAAGCTTCAATTCTGTTGTTAAATCGAACTCTGTCACGTGCATATTGCTCCCAAAGACCTCTTCTTGCATTCTTGTAGGCAAATTGCCAAGCAACCATTGGATGTAAACTTGTTTTGCCAAATTGCACACGGCAAGGAGAAGGAGCTTTTATATCTTTTGTTACATCAGACTCCCAACGCCTATTTAATTCATCTAAATTACTATTACAGTACTTATGATTAGTAGTATCACAGATATTTCCAGACTTAATTATATTCATCTCACTGCAACCACTATCCCTAGATGTGGAGTTTGAAGATAATATCTCAGAAGGTGGCTGAAAGACAAGGCCAAAGGTTTCCCAGGAATCATCAAGAATAATACTGGTGCACTCACCGTCCACATTATCCCAATCATCATCAGTCTCTTCCTCAGATTCTTCACTATCTGAATCTAAGCCCAGAATATGAGCAAGAATACTGTTTTGATACTTTGCCTTTGGTGTCTCATCTACATCAGAACTATTTTCTTTACCGTCTTCAGTTACCAAATCATCATTAAATTCTATGTCTACACTTACTCCACTACCTGTACTTGACTCGCTGGTAGTCCGATTGTGACTACTATTCCCACTACTTTCACTCAAACTTCGACTTGATTTCCCATCTTTTGGGGTACTAAATGATAAAGGAGTACTCCTATCTTTTAGTGACACAGATGAAGGTAATGTCAAAGAACAAGAAGAACCACTAAAGCTTACCCTTGACAAAACATCTGCATTTGAATCTGTACTACTCGCACTCTCTGAAAGACTGCAGTCACTCTTAGCTGGACTGCAGTCTTTCAAGTCCTTTAGAAATTTCCTACTGCTCACTTTCTGTATTCTACTTACAGTTCTAAATGGAAGATCTCTCTGCTTACTTTCAATTGAAGTGGGTGCTTTCTCTTTAGGGTATTTCTTATCTTTTGTAAATATTCTTGGAATCGGCTGTTTAACCATATCGCAAGGTGAGATATACGTATCCCCTACAAGGTTAAATCTTTGAGGTGGCTCAGGTGAAATTCTAGCAATACTGGCATAAGTAAGAGTATCTTTAACTTCCTCTTTTCCACTAACAATACTTTTTTGCTTGCTTTCTGTATTATTTGATGAACAAAATTTACCATTTTGAATATTATCTTCTGAAGACTTACCTACTATATTTGACTTTTCCATCCTTTTAGCATTGCTCGGACTAACTTCATTGTTTTCTACAGAAGCATTCCATACCTTTGGTATATCATATTTCAAGATCTCACGAACATCACTGATTTCTTTTTCTGAAATCTCTACAAATCCAACAGATACAGCAGTTGTTTCAATAACCAATGGACTCGATACATTAGATGAAAAGTAAGGGCAGGCAGGATTGGAAGACACAACTTTGTTACTTCTGAAGCTGCTAGGAACCCATTCCTTGGCTTCTGGATTTAGGGGTTGCGAGGATTTCTTTGCTCCAATTTTCTTGATGGGAACAATTTCACTTGGGTAAGATTGATTGTAGATGTGAAATGGATCTTGGTAATAATTATGTGATTCAGGTGTAGCTTCATACCATAAAGATGAATTCTGGATTTGCATAGTATCACTTTGGGGGAAAGGTAAAGGCATTACCATAGGTAATGCTTGGACTGGTCTTGGCTCAAACTGTGGAACCAAATCAGGATTAACCCAAGTTACAGGATTTTCCGAACTCTTCATTGAGTTATACATATTGCGGATAGATGCTAGCCACTGCCCTCCAAATTTACATCCACTTCTACCTGTGGGATAAAAAGAAGTGATGTTAATACTAAAAATAATCATTCCACAAACTTCTTTTACTTAACAATAACATTGCATAATATCTCTTAGTCGAGTTATCAGGTGTCCTTAAGAGTAAGGGTACCCAAAAGACTTTCAACATACAGCATACAACTTGCATCAGTCCTTTGAGCATGCATAAAGGTGAAAAAAGAAAGAAAAATCTCACCCTCAACCATGGGACCACTTTACCACCATTAATCTGCCAAGTACTAAGAGGCAAGTGGAGGAAAGTTTGTAACAAAAACATCACCAGAGACTGTAATCTAGATTAATGGAAGTCATGATATTTAGCTTAACACTACATGTTTGACTATATTGGGGTGGGGAGGGGGGCCTAATGATTCAAAATTATGTTTGACTATATTGGGGCAGGGAGGGGGGCCTAATGATTCCAAATTAAGTATAGAAACTATTTCCTGTTCATTTCCCTGTATCTTACCTTTGAATAATAAGCTAAATTACACACTTCTCGGAGAGGGAAAGTGGTACGTCCAAAACCTACAATACTTTATATCATCCTTAACAGAAATACAGAATATAAAGGAAAAAACATATTGCATGAATCCTCACATATTTACTAAACTCTTCCATATTACATTCAACAGTTTGTGTGTGTGCGTGTCTCTCTCTCTCTCTCTCTCTCTCTCTCTCTCTCTCTCTCTCTCTCTCTCTCTCTCTCTCTCTCTCTCTCAATATTCCTGCATGTTATTCTAGACTAATAAAATGCACAAATTTTACATTTCAGTTCATAATGAAACTTTTGAAACTACTGTATTGTAAAAGACATCTTAACCCATTACTGATTTATCATAAGGCATAATTATACCTTAATTTCACTAAAGAAAGAAAATTGATGAAAAGATTTTGACAAAGGAAATCATCATTTATGGGGAGTTGCTGTGTGGTCCTTCCGGGGACTCTGTGTATAAAAGAGTCCTACAAGTTCAGGCTCTCTTTCAAATTGAAAGTGTTACAGCACCTCCAATGTTCGATTCGTCTACTAACGGATGACACATCACTGACCAAAAACCATTACAGGTATACCTCACCCTAATTGGTTCCAGGAGATGCAACTTAGGTCGAATTTACTAGTCTGAATTTACTTGTAACCAAGCTAAACTGCAAACGCCATTCCCAGTTCTGTATTTTATCTATAAATGACATATGAGTAATATTGGGTTAATATGAATATTTTAAGCTTTTTAAACCAAGTTCAGATAACATAAAAAAAAAAAAATTCTTAGACATCTTTCAGTAAATAAACATTATACAGTACACTGAAACCTTGACATACGATTGCCCTAACATACGAATGTTTTGAGATACAACAGAAAATTTTTTAAAATATATTCTTTGATATACAACGAAATATTTGAGATACGATTTTGCGATGTGATAGTTCTATAGGCGACCGATAGATGGCGTTCGGTCTGTTTGTTTGTTGTTGCTGCATCCTTAACACTTCATTGTGTAGTTCGTTGTATTTCTGCCCATTTTTTGTGTTATTTTGTCTATTTTATTATTTACCATGGGTCCCAAAGCTAAAGACAAAGCAGGTGATAAGAAAAAACCCAAGAAAACGATCTTGAAAATACAATAATGCTTCCAAAACAAAATAGAATATTTAGTGAAACAGAGAAATATGAATGATCTCTCTCTCTCTCTCTCTCTCTCATGATTCAATTTTCCTTACTTTCTCCAATCTTGCACTAGTGTGTGTCACATCGAATGTTATAGCAATAACTTAATTGTTCGACAACTTTAAAAATCGGCCTAGTACTTGCTTCTTCTCTTACTTTTTTTTTTTTGGATGGTTTCATAATTGAGGGGGGTACAAGTTGACTTATAACTGAAGTTAGGAAAAGTATTTTGGATATGGAATGGAAAATCATCTTTAGTAACGGTTTGGAATTATCGTAAATTATCATTCGGTCATTAGCGGCAGTTGTTATTGTTGATTAAACGCCAAAAAAAAAAAAAAAAATTGTTTTCCTGCTTTGCTACGTATGTAGGATTTTATAGATACGGTAAATAATATTTGTAATAACAAATTTACTAAAAGCTTTTAATATTATTTATCACTTTCATCATGCATGTTTAATGCCTTCGTTTGTTTATTACGATCGAAGATGGAGCGTACAGTAAACGAATGGAAGGTTTCCGTTTCAGGCGGCGTCATAAAGAAAAACATTATATAAATGGCATCATTTCATTTATTTGGAAGTCCTAAGAAAAATTAAGTAAAACATTGGTAATAACAAAATTAACATATAATCAATACTTGGTAAGATTGCTGTCGATGCAAAAAGTAGCCTATACACATGTGTAAATGCGTCTGTTTCTTCATTATGATCAGAGATAAACATAAACAAAACACTGGTTGTCATTTTTTATCGTGCTTTTTGGCGTGTTTAGGAAACGCATGATATAAAATCGCCTTTAATATTTGTGCCTGTTTTAGTTTAGGGTACTGTAGTACATGCATTAAATGTTCTGTACATCAAAGGGTAGTTTGTTAACAGTACTACGTAAAGGGAAGGTTTTAAAAGTCTGAGTATACCTGTTAAATAAATACGTAAATATGGTGTCCCAACTTAGCGGATTTTCAGCTATCGCGGCCGGGTTTGGAACCTATCTACCGCGATAAACGAGGGTTCACTGTATTACTTTACGCGTAGCTGAAATGACGAGCCATTAATTTTTAACGAAGGTTAACTACCCACACCGCTAGTAGGGAGGGTAGCTTGCTACCGCTCAACCTCACACACCTGTGATTGAGCTCGCTTTGCTTGGCGGGCAAGTTTGGTTAAATAGGTAAGATTTGTATAGTTTGGAAAAATGAAAATTATCTACGAATTTGTCATTTGTTCCCAACTGGAATACAAACCACGCTATTAAATAGGGGTGACTCACCCATTAGGAAGGGTCTATGTCCTAGCCAATCTGGCTTTTTGGCTTTACTACCTTGAGGCTCCTTATCTGTGTGTGTTAGCACTCAAGGAATAAGGAGTCTCTGCGCCTCGCTACAACCTTGCTACGCAAGGTTAGCGGCCTACGCAAGCTGTGTGTGAAGGTATGTAGAAATGAGACTTGTCCTGGTAAAGTTATTCAGAGTTCTTTACATGGAAAAACTGTGCACCAGGACTTTCCCAATACCACCTCGTCAGGGTATGGGGACGCAACAGTATTAATCTTAACCCTTTTACCCCCAAAGGATGCACTGGTACGTTTCACAAAACCCATCCCTTTACCCCCATGGACGTACCAGTACGTCCTTGCAAAAAAAATGCTATAAAATTTTTTTTTTCATATTTTTGATAATTTTTTTGAGGAAATCCAGGCATTTTCAAAGAGAATGAGACCAACCTAACCTCTCTATAACAAAAATTAAGGCTGTTAGAGCAATTTAAAAAAAAAAAATATACTGTACTGCAAAATGTGCTGGGAAAAAAATAACCCCCTAGGGGTTAAGGGTTGGAAATTTCCAAAGAGCCTGGGGGTAACAGGATGCTGCTTTCCCCAAGAGAGGGGAGAATGAAGAAAAGAATAAGGGCCAGTCAAACCTTTTCATTCATGCAGACTAAAACAGGGTAAAAATGCCTTCAACCTTCTGCTACTTGTCCAATAAGGAGCTTGAGGTTTTAAACCAGCTGTTGTGCAGCCACCACAGGACTGATAGAAAACGTATAGTCTCTCCTGTGGGTCACGTCTTGCAGGTAGTGGGATGTGAACGTGATCTGACGTTTCCACACCCCAGCTTGAAGAACCTGCATCACTGAGTAGTTTCTTTTGAAGGCCAGGGACGTAGCTATGCCCCTGACATCATGAGCTCTGTGGCGACGTGACTGAGGAGGGTCTGGATTCAGTGCATGGCCAATGACCCTGCGAATCCACGCTGAGATGGTGTTCTTGGTGACCCTCCTCTTGGTCCTTCCTGTGCTGACGAATAGTGCAGGCACACGAGGACGGGATGAATGTTGGCGAGCATGTGCGCAGGAGAATCATGGTGAGCGGGCGGGAGTGTTGGCGCGCGTCCATAAAAGAGAGATGGCGCGCGAATGCATCTGTGTGCACACGGGAGAAAGATGGTGAAAGTTGGCGTGCAAGTGAGGGTGGCAACGTGGTTGTCGTTTCACCTACAGACTTGTGCGCTGGAGAGTGATGGCACGTTGGTTGGTGCGCAAGCGATGTAGGGCACACTTGTTGGCATGCAGGAGAGCGCTGGCTCGTAGGCGAGTGTTGGCGCGCGCAGGTGAGCGCCGGCTCGTAGGCGAGTGTTGGCGCGCAGGTGAGCGCTGGCGCGTAGGCGAGTGTTGGTGGGCAGGTGGGCGCGTATGTGCAGGAGCGCAGGAGAGCGCAAGTGCGCTGTGGTGTGCTGCCGCGTAGGCGACCCTGGGCGTGTGCGCGCAGGTGGTCGTGGGCGCGTGGCGCGCAGGAGAGCGCTGATGAGCAGGTAAAAGACGGCACGTAAGCGCATGTTGGGGCACAAGCACGTGAGGCTGTTGCCATCTGTGAGGGCGAGCAGGTTGAGTAGTGCGCCAAAGTGTTTTAGATTGACGAGCTGCTGGTGATCGCTGGTCTGAGCGTGTAGGCGCGTGTTGCGCAGGGCGAGAGTGATGGCGCGCAGTTGCGCACTTTGGAGAAGCTACATTAGGCTCTACAGGCGACAGGAACGGCGATGGAAGGTCGGCAGGTCTGTTGGATGGATGGTCGAACTGTTCTTTGAAAGGACAACCATCCACCGAAGGGGATTGCGAACGACCTGCAGAGAGGTCCAGGACCGAAGTCACAAGACTGGTTGCAGGTGCAGTGATGAATGAATGAAGGTCTGACGGAGGTTCCTCTGCGGGGGACTGCAGTGACGACGTTGAACCAAAGCGGCGTCTCTTCACCGCTGGCGAAGGGAGACCTCTAAGGCGACGGATGCGCCCTCTGGGGGCCGTAAGATCAGCAAGCTGACCGTCAGCAGTCCTCCGAAGAGGAGTCTCTGTAAGTGAACTCCCCCGAGGGAAAGAAACACTAGCAGGAAAGACCGATGATGAACTTAGTTTCCCCTTCGGAGGATGGTCGGGAACAGGGGAAACTAAGTCGGCAGCTACAGTTGTAGAGTTTGGAGTGGCAGAGGAGATGGATGACACCGCATGGGACAACTCTGACACAACAACGTTGACAAGAGTCAGGGAATCTACCTCTGATGGCGACGATGATTGCTTAACAGAAGCACCCAAGCAGATAAACTGTAGCAGGGCCTCCTTGGAGGGCGAACCCGTGAGCCCCAAGGAGAACCAAATCTGAAAAATAGAAGTTAGTGACAAGGCCTCCTTGGAAGGCGAACCCGTGAGCCCCAAGGAGGACCAAATCTGAAAAATGGAAGTTAGTGACAAGGCCTCACCCGGGGGGAGAGGTGGTGCTGCTTCGCTAGGGGAAGCAACCTCATCTCTCGAGACCCGGGGCTGGTCGGAAATAACTTGGTCTACGCTACTATTCGACGGTCTCTTGTAAGAGACCGACCGAGTAGGAGCTTCGCAGGAGGGTTGGGCGACGGAAGAAGAGGCCTTGGGTTTTTCTTTCTTCAAAGCAACCTTCGAAGGAGAAATATCCCGCTTGGACTTCCTCTTCCGCAGTCGCAAAAACCTCTCCCACTGGGAGGAAGACCAATTCCTACACTCACTACACTTGTTGACACTATCACACCGTTGACCTCTGCAAGAAGGACAGAGGGCGTGAGGATGTCTCGAACACCGACATAAATGTTCTACAAGGGCGGCTGGAGAGTCCAGGCCAGGTGCGCATGGTCGTATAAGTCAACTTCACACACAATAAGAGAAAAAGAGAAAACAAAATGGCGTTAATGGCTGCCAAGAGTCAGCGAGGATGAAGAGTGGCAACGACCATTCACCATCCGAGCTGAAAGCAAAGTGAGCTCAATCATGAAAAGTAAAAGAAAATGATTATTAAAGTTTTCTGGTTAAGTTCCCCGAGCATAGAAGAAAATGTCGGCTCTGAACCTCAGTTGAAATCAAGAGACTGGGGGACAGTACTTCCCCGTTACCGACTGGTAACAACCGGTACGGTTGCTGACATGACATCTCTTTAAAAGTTTTTACAGCCGTGTTCCAGCTGGCACTGTTATCTTCTACTATGTATAGAGGGAAGGTTTGCATTTGTGTTGGAACTATTACATATTCAAGCCTAGCTGAGAACATGTAAATATCATCAGCTAATTCAAGATATAGCTTTCAAGGATATGCTTGCATATAAATAAAATATGATATTTTCATTATAAAATAAAATTTTTGAACATACTTACCCGTTGTATATATATAGCTAACGTCTGACGTACGGCAGAGAGCTAGGTGTACTACTAGCGCCACCACTCGCCAGGATACTGGAACCATTCCACAAGTCCTCAGGTCTTCTCTGCCCATGGGTCTCTAGAGGGGCCGGAAGGGAGGGAGTTTAATTATATATATCCACCGGGTAAGTACGTTAAAAAATTTGTTTTATAATGAAAATATCATTTTCAAACATTAGACTTAGCCGGTGGATATATATACTGTATAGCTGATTGACACCCTTGGTGGAGGGTAAGAGACCAGCAGTAAACAAACATAACATAAGGCTTCGTACCTGATAAGGAAGCTGACTTTTATGATTCTCTGCCTCATTAGTCCGCTATCCTCATGAAGCCCAGCGATCCACTCGGGGCTGAAAAACCTCTAGGAGCAGTCATATCTGGGGTGAACACCCCTATGACAGGACCTCAACCAATACCATTGATCTGGGCGCTCTCATGAAACAAGTTTTACCACCCACTAAAATCAAAAGATTGCACAAGGCTGTCCTAGTCTCCACATACAACCAACAAGACAATAGTTTCAAGAGAAGAAAAAAGGTAATAGGATTGGGGGAATGTAGTGGTAGAACCTTCACCCACTACTGCACTCGCTGCTACGAATGGTCCCAAAGTGTAGCAGTCCTCGTAAAGAGTCTGGACATTCTTTAAATAATGTGAAGCGAACACAGATTTACTCCTCCAAAAAGTTGCATCCATAATGCTTCGTAGGGATCGATTTTGCTTGAAAGCCACTGAAGTTGCCACAGCTCTGACTTCATGTGTTTTTACTTTCAGCAATCTAAGGTCAGCCTCACCGCAGGGAGCGTGAGCCCCTCTAATCAAGAACCTGACAAAATACGATAAAGCGTTCTTTGACATCGGTGAGGAGGGCTTCTTGACCGAACACCATAAGGCTTCAGACTCGCCTCGTAAATTCTTGGTTCTGTCTAGGTAAAATTTAAGAGCTCTCACAGGGCACAGGACCTTCTCTATCTCGTCACCAACCACATCTAACAGGTTGGGAATCTCAAAAGATTTCGGCCATGGATAGGAAGGACGCTCATTCTTGGCTAAGAAACCAAGTTGCAAGGAGCATACTGCCTTTCCAGTACAGAAGCCAATGTTCTTACTGAAGGCATGAACCTCTAACTCTCTTCGCAGTCGCTAGACTCACTAGAAAAAGTGCCTTTAAGGCGAGATCTTTAAAAGAGGCTAAGTGTAAACGTTCAAATTTCTCAGACATAAGAAATTTCAGGACATCCAGATTCCAAGCTGGTGTCAATATCCGATGCTCCTTAGAAGTGTCGAAGGACTTGAAGATCTTTATTGTTCGAGAGGTCTAGGTTTCTGTGCCTGAAAACCACAGCCAACATGCTCCTGTAACCTTTAATGGTAGAGGAGGAAAAGTTACGTTCACTCCTAAGGTGTAGCAGAAAGTCAGCTATTTGGGGTATAGAGGTATCAGACGAGGAAATTGAGGTGGCTTTGCACCAATCTCGAAACACCTCCCATTTGGACTGGTAGATCCTGAGGGTAGAGGATCTCCTTGCTCTGGCAATCGCTCTAGCTGCCTCCTTCAAAAAGCCTCGAGCTCTAGAGTGTGTCTCAATAATCTGAAGGCAGTTAGATGAAGAGTGTGGAGGTTTTGATGGAATATTTTCATGTGCAGTTGCTGGAGCAGATCTAACCTCACTGGCAGGCTTCTTGGTATGTCCACCATCCATTGATGTACCTCGGTGTACCATTCTCTTGATGGCCAGAGGGGAGCAACCAATGTCAACTTGGTCCCTTCGTAAGAGGCGGACTTTTGTAGGACTTTGTAAAGGATTTTGAAGGGGGGGAACGCATACACTTCCAGGTGAGACCAGTCCAGCAAGAACGCGTCGATGTGGACCGCCTCTAGATCTGGAACTGGAGAGCAGTATGTTGGAAGCCTCTTCATTCTTGAAGTTGCGAATAGGTCTATGGACGGACGTCCCCATATCCGCCATAGTTTCTCGCAAACCTCCTGATGCAGAGCATTCTAGTTTGCCTAGTGTTGCTCCCCACCCAGAGTCCGAGGCATCTGAGCACAACACATGGTCTGGGTTCTTGTGTGCTAGAGAGAGGCCCTCCTGAAGTCTGAGATTGTCGTCCCACCATTTCAGGCAACTCTTGACCGTCTCTGGAAGCGGAATGGTCACTGCTTCTAAGCCCTTCTCCTTGTCCCAATGCTGGTTGAGGTGAAACTGGAGAGGGCGAAGATTGAGTCTCCCTAAGGAAACAAACTGCTCCAGTGACGAGTGCTCCCAGCAGACTCATCCACTTCCTTACAGAACAAAGGCTCTTCCTTCGGTAAAGACAAATCTTTATGAGAGCTTGTTCTAGTCTTGTGGGCGATGGAAAAGCCCGAAAAACTAGACTCCGTATCTCCATCCTCAAATAGAGAATTGTTTGAGATGGGGTCAGTTGAGACTTTTCCTCGTTGACTATGAGACCAAACTCCTTCGTTAGGGCCAAAGTCAATCTGAGATCCTTCAGACAGGGATCGAAGGACGACGCCCTGAGTAACCAGTCGTCTAGGTATAGGGAGGCTCTGATACCTGTCGAATGCAGGAAGCTAGACACGTTTCGCATGAGTTTCGTAAACACAAGAGGGGCGGTGCTGAGACCGAAGCACAAAGCTCGAAATTGGAAGACTTCCTTCCCGTATACGAACCTTAGATAGTGTTGGAAGGTCGGATGAATCGGATATGGAAGTATGCGTCTTGGAGGTCTAGAGAGACCATCCAGTCGCCTTCCCTTACTGCTGCTAGCACAGACTTGGAAGTCTCCATTGTGAACTTTGATTTCAGAATGAAGGCATTGAGCGCGCTCACATCCAGCACTGGTCTCCAACCCCCTGAGCGCGCTCACATCCAGCACTGGTCTCCAACCCCCTGAGTTCTTTGGAACTAGGAAGAGGCAGTTGTAAAAGCCTGGAGACTAGTGGTTTTGCACCTTCTCCACAGGCCCCCTTTTTTAACAAAAGGGACACCTGTAGGCGCAAAGCTTGCCTTCTTGCGTCCTCCCGGTATCTGGGAGAGAGATCTATTGGCTCTTGGACTAGAGGGGGTTTCTTTACAAAGGGTATTTTGTACCCCTCCTTCAACAAGAGGACGGACCACTGATCTGCTCCTCTTCTCTCCCAAGCCTGCCAGAAGTTCTTCAATCTGGCCCCTACTGCTGTCTGAAGTTGAGGGCAGTCAGACTCTGCCACAACCTGATCTAGCTCCCCTCCTTTTACCTCGTCTTCCATCAGAACGAGAGTTGCCTCTGTTGGAGGCTCTACCACGAAGGGGAGGAATGAACCTCGATGCAGGGGTGTCCACCATCGGTCTGCTGCCTGAAAACGACGAAGGCAGCACCTTGCGAGTCGTTTTAGATACCAGGTCATGGGTGTCCTTCAAAGCTAGCGATGAAGCCATTTCCCTCACAAGCTCTTGGGGGAAAAGCGAACGAGAAAACGGTGCAAACAGAAGATCCGACTTCTGGCAAGGAGTAACTCCCGTAGCCAGGAAGGAGCACAACGTCTCTCTCTTCTTAAGGACACCCACCGTAAAAAGAGCAGCAAGCTCATTAGATCCATCCCTTACGGCTTTGTCCATGCAGGACATATTCTGAACCACAGACTCATTAATACTAAAAACAGACACTTTCTTACTCAAGGCTCCCAATGCCCAATCTAGAAAGTTGAACACTTCAAAGGCAAGGAAGACGCCCTTGAGCAGATGGTCAAGTTCCGAAGTGGTCCAAAAAATCTTCGCGTGTCTCATGGCCAGACGACGAGGAGAGTCTACCAGGCTTGAGAGTCCCCCTGGGCAGAGGCAGGTACTCCCAAGCCGAGAACTTCACCTGTCTCATACCAGATGCTCAAACGAGAAGCAAGCTTAGCTGGGGGGAAGGCAAAGGCTGACTTGCCAAGACTCCTTTTGGACTGCTACCAGTCTCCCATCAAAAGCAAAGCTCTCTTAGACGACCGAGAAAGCACCAATTTAGTAAACAGGGGAGCTTGTGTAGACGTCCCCAAAGTGAACTCTGAAGGAGAAGAGCGTGGTGTAACAGGCACAAAATGTGAAGGAAAAACTTTCTTAAAAACAGTCATAATCTTTTAAAAATCTAAAGATTGTTGCGAGGATCTAGGTTCCTCTTCCTCTGACAAGGTATCCAAAGGCACAGCTGTGGAAAGGGGGCCATCCACTTTCTCCTCAGAAAAAACTTCATCCGGAAGTTCGACGTGCTTGCGAGGCGGAGAATCAACAAAGTGTCGGGAACTGTGTGGAACAGCTTGCATCAGCCTGACGATGGGTAGCAAGAAGAGAAGGAAGATCGACTTCACGTCGGGGCTGCATCGACAGACGTTCAACATCACGTTGAACCTGACGCTCGGTGTCACGTTTGGCAGCATGCTGAATACTGGGGGTCATGTCAGCGTGACGTGACACTTCACACTTGGAAGCATGGTGAGAAGGGTCACGCTTATTAGAACCGTGACGCTTCGCAAGCGAGAGTCCCTGTCGTTCATGGGCTGGACGGTAAGACTGCATGAATGAGGAAAGTCTCATCTGCATGTCCTTGCAGCATGCTAAAATTAGGGTCAGTCACAAGTGTGTCAGAGCGTGACTTCGGTAACGTCCGTTCCGCAACGTCATTGATGACAATGGGAGCAACAGCACTCACGTCACGTCTGGAACGTCCAGATGAAACCACAGAACCGTGACCCTGCAAAGGGGTCTCCGGAGCAACCATACCAGACGTTTAAGGGGACGTTTGACAGGTGTACCTTCATCCGATGAAGGCAGACGTTCTGGACTGCTCCAATGACTGCAGCCAGGACGTTGACTTTGATCTGAAGGGATCAATTTCCTCTTGAGAGGTCTGGAATCCTGACGCCAGATTTTTCTACTGACATTAACGTCATCAGAGGATGAGGAGAACTTAGCCTCACCTCTCCCATGATAAGGGCGATCGTTACGTGCAACGCCAACCGCAACTCGTGAGGGGACGTCTGTTCGTGGGTTAAAACCTATCGTTCACTTTCGTCGTTTGACATTCCTTCTCCCAGGGGTTGGGGAGCTTGAAAGCGGTCTCTGACTGGGTGAACGACAAGTACGAACAGACGTACCCTCCGCAACACTGAACACATTCTTCGAACTTTTATCACTAACACTGGTACTTTTCAACAATTTAACGTCGGACATTAGCTGGTTCCTGTCCGTAGCAAGCGACTCGACCTTGGCACCAAGGGCATGAATCACCTTCATCATGTCCATCAGTGAAGGCTCGTTAATGTTAGTAGGAAGGAATAGGTACAGGTACATGGGGAAAGGAAAATTCTCTAGTGAGAAGAGCTTCTTCTAACCCTATCTCTCTCTATCTTACGAGTGTACTTCTCATATTCAAGCCACTCGGTATCAGATAAAATAACACACTTATCACATCGATCCCCTAACTGACATATTTTACCTCTACATTTGTTACAATTAGTGGGGATCGATCGAGGCCTTAGGAAGGCGGGTCTTACAGCCTTTCACACATTTCCTATACATAGGGGAAGGGTCGGCCATTTTGGAATATCCAGAGAGAGATCAAACAAGCAAGGGTCAAAAATAGTCAAATCAAAAAGAGTTTCAAGAAAAGTCGTAAGAAAATCCAACCAAGCGAATGCCATTAACCAAAAAACAAGTACTTTACCAAAGCTGTAGAAAACAGGAGGTTATGCGCGAGCATGAAAGTTTCAATGTTGTCGCCACAGCGGCAGAGAAGAACTGAGGACTTGTGGAATGGTTCCAGTATCCTGGCGAGTGGTGGCGCTAGTAGTACACCTAGCTTCCCAATCTACGATTGCCCGCGAGTTTTGAATTTTCTGCCGTACGTCAGAGACGTTAGCTATATACAGTATATATCCTCCGGCTAAGTCTAATGTTTAAAAATATTCTTAATATACAGTAATTTCCAAAACTTATTCAAAGCATCGTATAATTATAATCAATAATTAAAGGACGCCTGTTTTTATTTGTGTAGGAACTTGATTGATATTGTACTTATACTAAACCATACTTACTCAAAGACGAATTAGTCTTTCCTGGTGGGCTTTTCACTGCTGTGTCAAGTACTGGTGGATGACAGTTCATGTCTAGGGTTACTTGATGGCCAGCTGAAGGCCTTATGCCTATCCCTGTTACATATCCATTGTGGCCACAGTTGTTCACTGGGAATGCTGACATTCTGATGTCCATCATGTATTTCCTACAAAAAAAAAAAAAAAATGGTCTCTGGTAAGTGTCATTAACTTTCAACTTGTCAAACATTCAAAACTAGACTAAATCTGAGAATCCAAAAATAATTTTATAAATTTATTCTTAAAAGATTCTTGGATAAATTTTGTTTTGATAATTTCAATGTTCCTATTATTACATTTTGGCAGAAACATCATATCACATCTTTTAAAGAAGGCTGCAGGCAAAAAAAAAAAAAATTAAAAAATCTCACAACTACACAAACTATGGCCTAGATTGTTCATTGCCTAAAAGGAATCCACTCAGTTGTAAAATATTTCAGGTGGAGATGGGTACAGGTTAACCTGCCACCATGCAATAATAAGCTATCAAACTTGACAGAATTGTGAGCTAAAAGAGAGGAAAGCATTCAGTAATAAACTAATCTATGATGTATTGTAGTTCCAAATTGGAGTCGAGTGTCACACTGGTGAATACCGTACCTCTCTACAACGGGTAATGTGAAAAAATAGTCAAGTGTAAAATCTACATGCACACTGAAAACTTGTGAATGGTGCCTCTTTCTTGAATAAACATTAGAAAATTAAGGGGCAGGACTCAGTCCCATCAAAACAATGCTATTTTGGAGTCATTTATAGCTTAATCTATTTTTTTGTTTCCCACCTGATTTTCATCATTTAAAACCCTTTTAAAAGATAATTTCCTTAATGAAAATATCAAAAACCACTTTTCTTTTCAATCATCATTTCTTTACATATATTTTGTTCCAAAATTATTAGCAATGATAGTACAAGATTGGCATTTTCCATATACTGCATAGTATAAGTTAATTATATCTTTCCATACGATTTTATGAATTTCAAGAACATAAGATTTTGTATCTTTTTCAAGTTTGAATAGAAAAAATTGGACAATAAACAAAAAAGTTGTTTAAATTTTCTTTGAAAATTTCATGTTTTGAGAAATTGTCAAATATGTTTTTCAGAAATTGTCCGATTAACTTTATTATGGGGCAGTACAGTACGGGTTTTTAGCAGCAATTATACCTCACCTCTGGGGATCATAAGCACATAATCATCATATGTCAAGGTTATTTACTAAGCAGTGATGAGCCCCTTCCCTCAAATCTAGAAATATGACAAATTCGGAGATAATTTGTATTTTTCCTAACCATACAAACCTTAGCTATTTACATGGGGTATTACTTTCGGCGTAGCTGAATGACGAGCCATTAGATTTTTAACGAGGGTTAACTACCCCCCCCTATAGTTAGTGAGGGGGTAGGGGAGGGGTAGCTAGCCAACCCTCCCCCCCCACACCAGTGAACTGATTCACTTCGCTTAGAGGTAGGACTTCACGGGGGACAGGGCTAGCGGGCAAGTATGTGTAAATAGCTAAGGTTTGTATGGTTAGGAAAAATACAAATTATCTCCGAATTTTTCATTTGTTCCGTAACCGAAATACAAACCCCGCTATTTACATGGGGTGACTTAACCCTTAGGTAGGGTGGTAAGTCACAGCCTTACTGGCTTTGGCTTTGCCCGGGGACTCAGGATCCGAGTGTGTAGCACTCGAGATAAGGAGTCCCTGCACCTCACAAGTTTACGTGCGGCCTACATAAGCTTGTTTGTGAAGGAAAGAAGTGTGACTCGTCCTAGGAAGTTGACTTGAAGTCCTTTAGATAGAATTCTAGGCTAGGACGTTCCCAATACCACCTCGTCAGGGTATGGGGGACGCGACAGTATTATTTAATACTAGGAACACAAGGAAGCATGGTTTACCTGCAGTGGTTTGAGGTCAGCTGTGCAGAGAACCCAGGATGCTGCTTTCCCCAAGAGAGGGGAGGATGAAGAAAAGAGTAAGGGCCAGACATACTTTTTCATTCATGCAGACTAAAACCGGGTAACAATGCCCTCAACCTTCTGCTACTTGTCCATTAAGGAGCCTGAGGTTAGACCAGCTGTTGTGCAGCCACCACAGGGCCAATAGAGAACGTATCGAGCCTCCTGTGGGTCACGTCCTGCAGGTAGTGGGCTGTGAAGGTCGTTTGACACTTCCAGACCCAGCTTGTAGAACCTGCGTCACTGAGAAATTTCACTTGAATGCCAGGGACGTAGCGATGCCTCTGACATCGTGTGCTCTAGGGCGACGTGACGGAGGAGGGTCTGGATTCAGGGAATGGTGGATGATCCTGTGAATCCAAGCTGAGATGGTGTATCTTAGTGACCCTGCTCTTCGTCCTTCCTGTGCTCACAAAACAGGGCTTGCACTTGAGGACGAACTACAGCTGTTCTCTCAAGATAGAGCCTCAGACTCCTTACTGGGCACAGTAGGAGATGGTCTGAGTCATCTGTTACAGAACGGAGACTCAAAATCCTGAAGGAGTCGAACCGTGGGTCCGGAACGCCAGGATTTTGAGTCTTAGCAACAAACTCAGGGACGAACCCGAACGTTACCTCCCCCATCCCCTTGAATGGGCGACGTCGTACGAGAGACCATGAAGTTCACTGACTCGCTTGGCTGAGGCCAGAGCGAGCAGGAACACCGTCTTCCAAGTCAGGTGACGATCAGAAGCCTGGCATAATGGTTCAAACAAGGTCTCTTAAGAGACCTGAGGACACGAACCACGTTCCATGGAGGAGGTCTCACTTCCGACAGAGGCCAGGTAAGCTCGTAGCTTCGTATGAGTAGAGAAAGTTCCAGCGAGTAGGAAATGTCCATTCCTTTCAGCCTGAAGGCCAGGCTTAAGGCTGAGCGATAGCCTTTCACCGCCTAGACCGAAAGGCGCATTTCTTCCCGCAAATACACAAGAAACTCCGCTATTACTGGAATAGTGGCATCGAGGGGAGAGATACCCCTTCCACGATACCAACCACATAAGACTCTCCACTTCGCCTGGTAGACCCCTGCAGATGACTTTCACAGGTGTCGAGACATCCTCTCCGCAACTTGTTGCGAAAAGCCTCTCTCTGTGAGGAGATGCTGGATAGTCTCCAGGCGTGAAGCCGAAGCAATGCTACGGCTTTGTGGAAGATATTGCAGTGTGGTTGCTCGAGTAGCTCGTGTCGTGGAGGAAGCTTTCTCGGGAGTTCCGTCAGGAGCTGCAGAAGGTCCGGGAACCACTCTGCATGATGCCATAGCGGAGCTATTAAGGTCATTGACAGGTTGACCGATAGTCTGGTCTTGTTGAGCACCCTTCTCATCAGACAGAACGGTGGGAAGGCGTAAACGTCGATGTTGTCCCACCGTTGTTGGAAGGCATCTTGCCAACGTGCCTTGGGGTCCGGGACTGGGGAACAGTACAGCGGAAGCTTGAAGTTCAAGGCTGTCGTGAACAGATCCACCGTCGGGGAACCCCACAAAGTCAGGACTTTGCTGGCTACTAGAGGATCCAAAGACCACTCGGTACTCATTATCTGCGATGCTCTGCTCAGACTGTCAGCGAGCACATTCCTCTTGCCCGGAATGAAGCGAGCCGATAGTGGAATCGAGTGGACTTCGGTTCATCTCGGTATCTCTATTGCAAGATGGGATAGCTGTTGTGAAAAGGTACCTCCCTGTTTGTTGATGTAAGCCACAACCGCGGTGTTGTCGCTCATCATCACCACGGAGTGACCCGCCAGGATCCGTTTGAACTGTTGAAGGGCCAGAAAAATGGCCTTCATTTCTAGCAGATTTATGTGGAGGCACTTTTCTGATTCTGACCATAGGCCTGAGATCCTGTGGTTCAGAACGTGGGGCCCCCACCCTTCTTTTGAAGCGTCCGAGAACAGCATCAAATCCGGGGGGAGGACGAGAAGATCCACTCCCTTTCGAAGGCTTCCGTCCGTTCCGCAGGATCCATAGGGACCAGAATGTCCGGGGAATCGTGACCTCGATTCCACCGGGACTTCGAGCCGCCATTGCAGGGATCTCATCCTGAGGCGGCCGCTTAGAATCAGACGGGCCAAGGAGGAAAGGCGACCTAGGAGACGTAACCACGATTGGGCTGGAAGCTCTTCTCGTCTGAGGAAAGGATCTGCGACCCTCCTCAGCCTTGCTATCCTGTCGTCTGATGGAAAAGCTTTGTGGAGATTGGTGTCCAATATCATGCCTAGATATACCAGTCGTTGAGATGGAAGCAGAGAAGACTTCTCGAGATTTACCACGATCCCTATATCTCGGCAAAGTCCCAGAAGCTTGTCTCGGTGTCGAAGAAGGGTCGACTCCGAGTCTGCCAGGATCAGACAGTCATCCAGATAGCGGAGGAGACAGATGCCGATCCTGTGTGCCCACAAAGATATCAGGGTGAACACTCTGGTGAATACCTGGGGTGCTGTGGAGAGACCGAAAAACAGCACCTTGAACTGGTAGATCTTGTTGTCTAGGCTGAATCTCAAGTACTTCCTGGAAGACGGATGGATTGGGATCTGGAAGTACGCGTCCTTCAAATCCAGTGTACACATGAAGTTTGTGGTCTCACTGCAAGTCTGACCGTGTCTGCTGTCTCCATGCTGAACGGAGTTTGTTTGACAAACTTGTTCAGGGCTGAGAGGTCGACGACGGGTCTCCAGCCTCCAGACGCCTTCTTTACAAGAAACAGTCGACTGAAGAAGCCTGGGGAGCCGTCGACGACCTCCTGGAGAGCATCCTTCTTGAGCATGGTCTCGAGTTCTGCCCAAAGAGCTAGCCCCTTTACCGATCCCATGGCATAGGAGCTCAACAACACTGGATTCGCTGTAAGGGGAGGAAGAGATGTTATGAACGGGACGCGATATCCCAGACTGATCACGGAGATTGTCCAGGAATCGGCCCAGAGTTGCTGCCACCTGAATGCGCAACTTTGCAGGCATCCCCCCACTGGTGGACATGCAGGGGGATTGCCAATCCTAGCGTTTGCGGCCTCGGCCGCTCCCTCTAGGATTCTTGCCTCCCCTGGCGCGTAGGAGAGAGCGCGCAAGAGTGTTGACTGGTGCGCGTGTGGGCAGGATCTGGCGCGCAGAAGAGCATTGGTGCGCGCACAAGACAGTGATGGCGCGTAAAAGATCGCTAGCGCAAAGGAGTGTGCTGGTGCGCAGGAGAGGGCTGTAGCTGTCATATAGGCGAGCAGGAGACTGAAGTTGCCCACGCTGAGGTTTCGGTGGGCTCTGTTGCGCCAATGACTCCAGGACTAGCAGCACCCTCATCGGAAGAAGGTCCAGGAATAGGCGAAGGTCGAGGGCCAAGAGACGACTGAAGCGGAGACTCCTTTGCAGGGGACAGCTGCAATGACGAGGCGCCTTTTCACCGATGGTGAAGGACGGCCTCTAAAGGGAAGCAGCGGGCAAGCTCTGTGACGGAGACGCCGTCTAGGAGCCGTTGGATCAGCAAGCTGACCATGAGCAGCAGCAGTCCTCCGAAGAGGAGTCTCTGAGTGAATTCCCCCGAGGGTGAGACACTAGCAGGAGAGACAGACGTAACACTAAGTTTCCCCCTCGAAGGATGATCAGGAATGGGGGAAACTAAGTCATCAGCAACAGCTGGAGAGTCTAGAGGGGCAGGGGCGTCGGCAGAGACAACAGAAGACACCTCTGACACCACGACGTCGACAAATGCAAGAGGATCTACCTCCGAAGACGACAACGGATACAAACTTGCACCCTGGAGGATGAGCTGCAGCAAGGAGTCCTTGGAAGGTGGACCCGGAAGCCCCAAGGACTTCTATACCTGTAACACAGACAAGGCCTCACCCGGGAGGAGAGGTGGGGCAGCTTCACTAGGGGAAGCAACACCATTTCTCGAGGACCAGGGTTGGCCGAAATTAAATGGGTCTACGCTACTACTCGACGGTCTCTGGGAAGAGGCCGAACGTGTAGGAGCTTGAGAGGAAGGTCGGGAGACGGAAGAAGAGGCCTTGGTTTTTCCCCCTTCGAAGGAACCTTTGAACGAGAAATATCCCGCATAGACATCATCTTCCGTCATCGCCCAAATCTCTCCCACTGGGAGGCAGACCACTCCCGACACTCACTACACTGGTTGTTGCTATCACACCACTGACCTCTGCAGTTGGGACAAAGGGCATGGCGATCGGTCTCCACCGCTGACGTACAGGTTCCACAGGGCCGGCCATGGAGTCCAGGCCGGCCATGGAGTCCAGGCCGGTGCGCATGTTCGCCGACGTCAACACATACATACACTAACACAAAGAAAAAGAAAAATAATTAATGGCTGTCCAAATAACGGCGAAGGATGAGGAATGGTAACGACTGTATATCATCTGAGCTACTCCCCCTACCCCCGCTAACTAGCGGTATGGGTAGTTAACCCTCGCTAAATTTTATTAGCTAGTCATTTCAGCTACGCAGAAAGTAATACCCCTGAATAAATAGCGTAGGTTTGTATTCCAGTTACAGAACAAAGATTTTTTAGGTACATTTTTTTCTCCACTAATATGACACCAATTGTTTTGAAAATCATACCATCAAAACTTCTTTATAAATCAAATAATTCTGTGAGACAGCTTTTCTATTTTCTTTTTCTTATGAATTTTTTCTTAATTTTTTTCATCTAAACGTAAAATATTCATGAAAAAAAGAGAAAAAGGAAAATCAAAATTCTGGTGTTTTTATTCTTCTTTTCAATATCTTTCTTTCTAAAACTGAACAATAAGAATAAGCATGTTTATGAGATATGAGCTCCCAAAGATTTGCAACAAATTTTCGCTTCTTTTCTTAATGAAGTCAAGATAACATTATCATGATAACCAGTGAAAAAAAACTATATATATACAAATATAAACACAAAGACTATTCTGTCATCCTCATTTAAAGACTGCTATATCTTCATTATTTGCAAAAAAAATAATTGGCTGAAACTTCTGGAGATCATGTATGATATATTTCTGCATACGTGGAGGCAATTAAACTACTTTCAATTTTGGAATTGGTATGTCAAAACACCATGGCGGATGGTCCCCTTAAACAAAGAGACATGCCTGAAAAAAAATTTGAAGCTTTTGTATATCAGCGGCTAGTTCCTCCCATTTGGATTAAAAATTGACATCAACCAACCTAAATTTTCCCCCCTAACCTAACCTACAGGCCGTGTCCTTATCTAACGGGGTCTAATGTCCCTGCGACCCCCCTTCCACTGCCGTATTCTAAGTTAGTCGTAATCATACATACAGGTGGCCGCTATCATACATACACTACAAAAAATTATGGCGTGAAGGCAGTCGGGAAGCAGAACACCAAGTTAAGACTTATTCTTAGGGTGGGTTAAGGATATGGTGGGGAGGCAATAGGTCCCACCCAGTGGGTATGTAGGTACCGGTAAGGATAAATCTGCTAGGTTGGGTTAAATGGGGAACTTATGGTTAAATTATTATTAATAGCAGGAGAGTGGGGAATTTTAAGTCAGGTGTTATTGTGTTTGTTTCCATTTTTAAAGGCGATTAGTTATAACTTCTTGAATTCTAAAATGTCTGAA